>NW_007250165.1:56855-64424 GCF_000164805.1 Carlito syrichta
TTCCTTCCTTCCTTCCTTCCTTCCTTCCTTCCTCCCTCCCTCCCTCCTTCCTTCCCTCCCTCCCTTCCTCCCTTCTTCCTTCCATCCTTTTTTCCTTATTTCCTCCCTCTCTTCTCTCTCTCCCCCTCTTACATTTCTGGCCTTTGTGGGCAAGGAAAGAGCTTGAGTAAAGAGACCAAAGTGGAGGCAGGTGTCCTCCTGGCTCTATTGTCTGGGAATGGTAATTGTAGCCTGTTCTCCTGAGCTTGGGAATTTGTGAGCTGGCCCAGAAGCACTTGTCAACACTGCTCACTTCTCTACAAAACACTAATTTCCCTTGCTTTTGTGATACAGCACTCTTCTGAGTCCTTTCCTTCCTCTTAAGCTGCCCTCCTCAGTTTCAAATGTTTGTCCTCCTGACTCATCCACTTATCAGGGTCTTAGTTGCATTTATCTCCCATACTCTGAAAAGACAAACTTTTCCAGAATATATGCAGCTTTTCTCTAAGAAATGCAAACTTTTCTCTAAGAAATGTTGTGAGTCATTGGAGAAAAGAGTAAAATAACCTATTTTTTCTGGAAAACATATTTTCTGACTGCACCCACCTCATTAGATTGATGCCCTCCTTTTCTTTTGGATACATGACTAGAGGGAAAATGTAGACAAAGTTGCTAATGACTTTCAGTGACTTAATGAGTAGGTTCTTTCTCAGAGCTTGTTAAGTTTCCATTGCTTACTTCAGCCTGAACTTACAATTTGAACACAGGCCTGGTATTTATGAACCATAATTTTCTTTTCTTTGGAGGGGATGGCACGTAAAGATAAGGATGCCACCAACTAAATCACCAACCTCTTCTCAGATTGTAAGGAATGTTGTAGGAGCCATGTACCTGATTAGGACCAGCCACCAGCATTGGTCCTCATGATGTGTTCCTGGGTGGAAAGAAAGGGAGTGCAACAGAAAGAACATTGATTTTAGAGCCAGATAGACTTAAATGTAAATACTGCCTGGGCATGCTATGTGATATAGGGTATAAAGACAGTATAGAGCACTGTGTAAGAACTTTGCTCTGATGTCAGAGAGATCCAGGTTCAAACCTTTAGTTTTGTCCCTCATAAGCTATGCAACCCAACCTCTCTCAATATTTCTTCATCTGTAAAATGGGGACAAAGTGCTGGCCTTCACAGGACTGTTCAGAAGAGTAATACAGCCAAATTTAACTAGCACTTAATCTGTACTAGACCTTGTTCCAAGTGCTTTATGTAGTTCATTTAATCTTCATTGTGACCTTATCCATTAAGTACTATCAACATCTCCATTTATAGATGAGGAGTGGAAGCACAGAGTGATTAAGTAATATGTCTAAGGTCACACAACTGGTGGTTTAGAGAGTTTGAATTTTAACATAGGTAATTTAGCCCCAAAGTATGAACTCTCAGTCCCTCTGCTAGAATGCTGGTGTGTCCTTACCACATGTCTGGTCCAGAGTTAGTGCACTGCATATATTAACATTCATTCTTATCTTTAACATCATCTCCCCAATCATCATCATTGCTTCACCTGAATATATTTGTTTCTTAATATACTGATTGGAACCAAGAAATTACTTTGTCCAAATTAAATGAAGCAATGGCCATAGAAGACATATTGCCAGACTTAAAGGAAGTCCTTGTTAAGTGTCACCTTTTGGGTAGTTATTTTCTGCTCTCCCCATCTTTCCTCTGTCTTTTTTTTTCTCTTTCTCTTGTACTTTTCCTCATCATAAAGTCTTTGGTGCTTTGTGAATTCTTAATGTTACCAGCTGTATCTATGGCCACTGGGCAGATGGTCACCTCTCCTCTCTACTTCCCTTTACTATGGGAGAAGGGTTTCACTAGCTAAGCATCCAGCTCTACATAAGTGTTTGAAATCTTACCTAGTCCAGATTTGTTTCTGTTTGACCTTCTATAAGAAGTTCATGATAAAGGTGAACAGAGTCCCTTTCTTTCTCTAAGAAATATTCTTTGGTGATGGGTGTAGTGGACATTTATCTTGTTTCATCTTGTGGTTGCCTAGCATCTGAACTCTCTTCCTGTGTTTTGGAGAAATTCCCATCTTAGAAAGAAGATCCAACTTCTATTACATCTCTAGGACAGGGGCTCATGACCCAGGTTTGGCCAATTAAAGCTAATGAAAAAAAGAAACTAGTAAGTTAGCTGGTGGCAGCAGAGGTGGCAGCAACATCCAGCATTCAACTCTGATGGTGCTGGTCAAAACTGAAGCATCTTGGCTTAGCGATGCTGTTAGAGTTCTTACAGGACCAGTTCCATGATTTCAGGTGTCATTCTGTCTGCAGAACTCCTGAGCTAGTTTTCCAGTCCTCCCAGAAATTCTGGGAGCTACCGCAAATCCCTATCATGAGATAATTTTCTGTTTAAACCAGAATCGTTTTCTGTTGCTTACAATAACACTGACTGACACCATGTGACAAGGTGTGATGGAGAACAATACCAATCAAGTCAGGGGTTTTGCCTCTTTAGAAAGTACACACATGCCATAAAGAACAGGTGGCTAGTAGCTGCAGCAGAGGTATTATTGTCACATTAATCTGTTTTGTCTTTTATGGCACATTTATGAGCATTAGTGCTGTGCCCTGCATTGCACCAGATGCTGAGGATATAGCGTTGAGCACACTAGATGCTTCGTGGACACAGTGATAGGAAATCCAACTTTCCATCCTCTGGCTGCTTTGCCTGCATTTCAGATTTTGTTTTGTAGATCATTTACCTCTTTAGAAATTCAGGGAGTTAACATGTGGACTATCGTTTTGATGTTAATAAATTAATTAATTTCCTATTTAGTTCTAAAAACAATGTGAATGTATATAAAAAATACACAGGTATAGTAAGATCAGGGAGTATCAAACAATAAAAACAAAGAGCATTTAGAAAAAAGGGAGCATAGGATAAAAATCTGATCTGAAGACCATTGGAACAAGAATTCAGTACTCAGTGTGACTGTCAAGACAAGAGGAAGACAAA
This sequence comes from Carlito syrichta, assembly GCF_000164805.1. Taxonomy (NCBI): domain Eukaryota; kingdom Metazoa; phylum Chordata; class Mammalia; order Primates; family Tarsiidae; genus Carlito; species Carlito syrichta. The sequence continues at coordinate 59,857 of NW_007250165.1, forward strand.
GTGAGAAGACAAAGCCAGTTTAAGAAAGCCTTAAAAAATATGTCAGTTTCACAGGAAAAACCCACGTTTTCTTGGCTGTAACTTTTGTGAGGGATTTGCTTTCAGGTCCTGATATAGGAGGCTCTCAACATTTTATAAAATATAGAAATAGGCCTAATTTGAATGCTTCTCTATATATTTACTGTACATACTGATGGAAAAGTATCTGTTAGGTTATTAAGGGGTTGGAAGGATGTGTGTGTGTGTGTGTGATTTAAGGGAGGAGTAGAACAGTTTCTCAAAGTTTTACTTCACTGTGAAGTCAAAAAAACTAAAGGAAAACTTATTTGGATGATATTTAGTGTAATCACATGGATAACTTACAGTATACAGTTTTCTTTCTCCAGTTATTTGTAACAAGGACAGAAATCCTGGTGGGAAAATACATTCTCAGTGTGGTGTTTATTGCTCTCCCTATAGGGACTGAGTGAGGGCTAATCCTCCCTCTCAACCTGCCTTTACCAGATGAAGTAGGCATTGTGTCAGTAAGAGGAATGAAGACCCCTTTTTAACAGTGGCCCTCTCTTTTAAATTCCAAATTGACATGTGACAACTACCATCTTATAGGAAGTCAAAAAATTCAATGATGATGATATGATGATTGCAGTAATAATGGATACAATATTGTGTACTATGAATTTGTTAGGGCAGGCTCATGGAAGAGCTTGCATTTAAAGCAGATCATGGCTGGCACAATGGCTCATGCCTATAATCCCAGCAATTTGGGAGGTTGAAATGGGAGGATTGCTTGAGCCCAGGAGCTTGAAACCAGCCTGGGCAACATAGTGAGATCTCATAACCACAAAAACATACAATAAAAAAATTAGATGGGCCTGGTGGCATGTGCCTGTAGTCCCAGCTACTTGGGAGACTGAGGTGGAAGGATCACCTGAGCCCAGAAGTTTGCAGCTGCAGTAAACTGTGATCATGCCACTGCACTCCAGCTTGGGCAGTACAGTGAAATTCTGACTTAGAAAACAAACAAACAAAAAAACCAGTTCATGAAGGAAATAGTGGCAGAAGTCAGATGTCACATTTTAGGCTTAAGGAATGCAGTAAGAAAGTTCACGGAGGTGGGGCAGTACATGAAGCTTTGGATACCATCCTAAGAAGTTGAGATTTTATGGATAGTGGTCAGTCACTGAAAAATCTTGTGGAGGGCAATCCATGATATAATCTTCCTTATGTTTTAAGAGGTTCTTTCTGCCAACAGTGTGGAGCTGTGTTGTTTAACTGTAACCAGTAGTCACATGTGGTTATTGTGCACATGAAATGTGGGTAATCTGAACTGAGATGCCCTGTCAGTATAAAATACACACTTGATTTTAAGGGCTTGGTATAAAAAGGTGTAAAAAATATCTAAACAATTTTTATGTTGATTGGAAGTTGAAATGAAAAATTTTAATATATTCAATTCAATAAGTATGCTATTAAAATTAATTTCATTAGTTTCTTTTTACTTTAATAAAACTACTAGAGGCCAAGGCCAAGCAATTGAAAATGCCTGTGTGTGGCTCACATTATATTTCTATTGGAAGGTGCTGGTGTGGAGGCTGGTTTGGAGAAAGGAAGAATAGAAGATGAGGAGAAGGAAGTTATAAAACCTTAAGCAAGAGATGATGAGGGTCAGATCTAAGGCCGCGACTCAGGGAATAGACAGGAAAGGACTGATTAAAACAAAAAAAGGCTTCTAAAATAAGACTTGACATGGGTTTTTCTGGATGTGGGGATCAGAAAGAGGAAGAGTCAAGCTTGCAATTAAGTCTAGGTGACTAGTCTAGGACTAAGAAGCCATTGGGCTGATGGCTTTTAGGTCTTGCTGCATATGGGTTTCAAGGTAGACACACACATATATGAAACAATGGGAAAGTCAAGTGTGAAGTTCAAGAGAAAGGATGTGGTGAAGTTGTAGATTTAGGAGTCAACAACAAGAGATGGTAATTGAAGGACAGAAATGGATGAGATTACTAGGCTTGCACAGGCAGGGAAAGCAAAATAAAGACTTAGCACAGAGAATTGGGGGAATGATGGAGGTTAGGGCTTAGAACTTAAGATGTGGCTAGGGCAACCCCTCCGGTCTTCTCCCACCCTGGAAGCTTTTTCTGTTCTCTCAATAAATCTTGATTTTTTTTTTTTTAAAGATGTGGATAAGAGAAGAGAGCCGGTGAGCTTGACTGAGGCTGTTAGGGAGCAACCAGGAGACCCTGGTACTATATAGACTAATGGAGACTTTTCCAACTGGGACGTATTTACAAGTGCAAAAAGCAGACAGCCATAGATAATGTGTTGGGGCTTTGACTGAGTCACCTCTGAAGGCATATGTTAGATTGCAAGAAGTCCAAGAGAGAGTGGCTGGTGAGAAAGGGGAGATTGTGGGCATGGGGGGAAATTCTTTGGAGAGGTTTGGCTATTAGAGGTTGATGGGGACTTGGGGCGAGAGGGCAAAGGTAGTACTGGGTTGAGGACAAGAATTTTTAGGCAAAAGGTGAAAGAGGGAAAGACTGAAGGTGGAAGGAGAAGGCTATAATTGATGGAGCAAGGCCAAGAAAACGAACTGGTACAGGAGGCATGTGAAAATGTCACACCTTCAAGAGTCTTTTATACATTTTTTTTCTAACAAATGCTTCAGACACATCTCTGCAAGTCTATCCTGAGGATCTGACCCTTCCTGAGTTCCATCCGGGTAGGGCCTCCATCAGATGACAAAGAAAAAGAGGAGACCCCCCTCTCAGAGTTTCTGCCTCTTTTGATACCTACTGGTCTCTCTGGGGGACAGCGGTAAGCTTCAGGAACTAGACAGCGCACTTACCCTGTGGGCCCAGGGTTTGGGAGACCGCACTCTCCCAGGCCGTATGATCCTCGGTCTGGAGACCACACATACACCCACGACCCCTGATACTGTTGCACCGCCACCCATAGCTATATCGGAGGAGCTGCACTAGTCCCTGCCAAACAACAGAGATTCGGCTTGAGCTGCAGCGCCCGGCCTCCTCCGGCAGGGGGGCTGGGAAAACGCTGATGGCCCGCTCTTGTTCAGCGCCCAGTCACGCGTCCACATGGGCTTGCGGTGCTGGAAGTTTTCTTGGGGCAACCGGCTGCCCTCTGCCTTTGGAAGCACTCAGATGCCACAACGCGCCCTATTCTGGCTGGTTGTCATTGGCTTCGTTCTTCGGGCCAGCCTTACCCATTCCCAATTCCTATTTTGGCTTCCGGTGAGAAGTCAAGTTCACGAGGGTGGGGGCTCCCAGGAATGCCTGGTAGTCGCCTTTCCACCGCCAGCGAGGCCTCCCAGGCGCCTCCTCTGCTTCCTCTGTGCCTCCTCTGCTTCCTCTGTCCCTCTTGGCTCCTACCTGGCACCCTTCGCCTCTTTTCTCTCTTGCATCATTCCCTCCCTCTTTTTCCTCCACCTTGTCATTTTTCCTGTCTTCTTCCTCTCCCCCCTTTCTATTTCCCCTTTCAATCCTTTCTCTCACATTTCTTCCCTCTTCCCGCCCATTCTCCTCCACTTTAGCTATCTCCTATACAAGAACTTCTCAGCTAATCCCGAAGGGGAAGGGAAGGACCTGGAGGAGGCTGTGGCCCTCCCAAAGTCCCTTCCCTCTAGCCTACTCTTTTCTAATAGCTTCTCCTCCAACTCCTCACATCTCTCACCTTTAACCCCCTAAAAATCCCGGGAGTTTCCCGAAGGCGGCAGACTACACCACATGTCCTGGAGTCTGTAAAACGCAGCTCCAGGTCGTCTTTGGGTTTAACTCGCTTCTCTCCAACCCGCCCAATCACCCAGGCTGCACTCCTAGAGTCACGAAGGGTCCCAACCTTTTTCCTAGAGTCACGAAGGGTCCCAACCTCACCAATCACCCAGGCTGCACTCCTGCAGCGGGGCACTGGGGACCTGATAAGCTCACGCTGCATTGGGCCTTGTACCCTCTGACAGGCGGCTGACGTTTTCAAACAATTCAGCTTGCTCAGAAACACATCTGAGGAGAGTGAGGCACGAACTCGAAATCTCAGGCAGGAGTATGGGGTCTGAATCCTCCGGGTGGGAGCAGACGTTCTCTACTACTCTCTCGCCCACCTTTGGTCAGGGATGTGGGTGTGGGTCCTGGGAATGAGAGCCCCCGAACCGGAGGAGAGCCGGCCAGCAACTGATCCCACTACCGGAGCCTTCAGGCTCTTTCCCCCCTCCTCCCATGAGGCTTAATCGGGTTACGTCCGCGGGGGTTGGGCAGCGTGGGTGCTCCTGGCACCAAGAACCTGGGGGAGGAGGGGCTGCCAAGAGTGGACTGTCTTGTTCCCAACATTGCCTTTCTGACGACTCGCAGGATCCTGTAAATGCCAACAGCCGGTGCGTGATCCGCGCGCGTCCACGGCCCGAGCGCACACCCCTTGTCCCCGCCCCACTTTCCATCGCTCACACTAACACGCATACATGTGCTAGTGCAAATGCACACGCACGGAGTCGCGGGCCCTCTCACACCCAGTCTACTCCTTCCCTTGGGCTCAGCCGGGTACTCCCACCCCGCGGGGCC
>NW_007250165.1:64553-65280 GCF_000164805.1 Carlito syrichta
GCCCGCCAGCCCGCCAGCCCGCCAGCCCGCCAGCCCGCCAGCCCGCCTGCGCGCACGCACGCACGCGCACGCACGCATTCCCCGCGCCCCCGCGCGGGGGCGCAGGGCTCGGGGGGCGGGGAGCGGTCCGGGCCCCGGAGCTGTGAGAAGAGTCCCAGGTCCATCCCGCGCTTGGCTTGCGAGCGCCGCCTCCCCGCGCGGATGCTCCCTGCTCTTCCTCGGCCCCCAAACGCGAAAGGTTGGCGCTGACAACACTTGACTCCTTCTTCTCCCCCGAGACCCCTGTACTCTCTCCGCGCGCCATCTCCCACCCCGCATAACACGCCAGAAGAGTAAACCCCCCAACGCGTCAAGCAGCGGCTCCCAACTCTTTGCGGGGAGCAGGTTGGAGCCTGGATTTCGGAGAGACTCGGAATTGGGGTCCATTGCCGGCCCTTCCTCCTGGATTCGGCTTGCTTTTCATATTTTAAGAGAAGATTTTCTTATTACCTTTGAATACTCCTTTTTATAAAATTTCTGGAGAAGCTCAGTGGGGAAGATTTTGGGAGCTCGTATTTTAAGGAAAAAAGCACCGAAGGGGCATTTATTAATTTCCCCCGGGTTCTGGAATCACCCTCCGAACGAGAGAGCGAGCCAGCGAGAGGGAGCGAGGAGGGAAGAGTGGAGAGGACCGGCGAGGCGCGCCAGCCCGAGCCACCTCCTTCACTGCCGCCCCCTCCCCACTCCC
>NW_007250165.1:65404-135404 GCF_000164805.1 Carlito syrichta
GCCACACTCTCGGCAGCCCGAGCCGCGGTAGCCGCAGCGGGATGGAGGCGGCGCGCACGGAGCGCCCCGCAGGCTGGCCGGGGGCGCCGCTTGCCCGGACGGGGCTCCTACTCCTGTCGACGTGGGTTCTGGCCGGCGCCGAGATCACTTGGGACGCGACAGGCAGTCCCGGGCGCCCCGCGGCCCCGGCTTCGCGGTCATCGGCGTTGCCTCCTCTCTTGCCGTGGGCAGTGGCAAGCCAGTGGCCGGAGAAGCTGGCGACGGCGCGGAGAGCCTCCGAGCTGGGGCGCCGGCCCAGACTTGAGCTGCTACCCCAGCAGGGCGGCGGCAGCGACAGAGAGATGCAGGTTGAAGCTGGAGGGACGTCGCCGGCAGGCGCGCGGTGGGGCCAGGGCACCCCAGCTCCTGGCAAGCTTGGCGGTCCGAGGAGGAGTCGCCGGGCGCAGCCCCCCAGCGCCCTGGAGCGCGGGGACACCCGGGCTACTGCTCTGGCAGATGGCTCCAGAGGAAGCCGCCCTCTGGCCAAGGGTTCCCGGGAGGAGATGAAGGCGCCGCGGGCTGCGGGACCCGCGGCTGAAGAGCTCCTGCTGCCCAGCACCTCTTTCGCGCTGACGGGGGACTCGGCCCACAACCAAGCCATGGTGCACTGGTCGGGACACAACAGCAGCGTGAGTACCCAACCAACGGCGGATCTGTCTCCTGACAGCCAGGGGAATGGGGGACTGGGGGGGGGGGGGGGCAGAAACCAGGGACAGATCGTTGTTGGCGGCCGAGGCTGAGAGTGGGGGCCTGTCGACTTTTAGAGAGAACAGGTTTGTCCAGTTCTCCCCACGCCCCCAACAGGTTAATGGAGTTTGTTGTTGGATGATGTGTGAGTTGGTTTACTGGAGACCCTAGACTGGGGCCCGAGGGAACAGGAGGACCGGGTTTCTTACAGATGAGTGGGGGAGGGATCTGTGGTCACTTTCTCCCATGCTTGACTTGGAGAGTCAGTTTTCTTGTTTGGGGGGTGCTTGAATTCATGGGTAAGGACAAGGACTTGGGAAGGGTGCCGCTGAACAAACTGACGGGTTCCTGAGACCTCCCGGCCCCCTCCCCCAGCTCCTGTCACGCGAAAGGGAATCCGGGAGATTGAGGCCCTCGGACTCCCAGACTCCTGCTCGCCTTAGGGTCGCTGCTCTCCGCTTCAGGCGCGTGGTCTACCAGTCCGGGCAGGAGGCTAGGCCAAGTCCACTGAAGCCTTGGCCTCCAGGTAACCCCAGTTCCTCCTTCAAAGCCCAGGCAGCGCCCTGGTAAGCTGTAGAAGAGGCAGTAAAAAGTTTAAAGCGTAAAGCGAAATTCAACACGCATTCCACACCGCTCGCCCTCATGCATGCACAAGCACTCATGTGTCGCTGAGCAGAAAACCTTTGCTTTCGCCACGGCGTCCTGGGTCACAAATGAATCCTTTAGTGGAGGTGGGCCCCTGTGCTGCCTGCGCTCCTCTCCACCGGTTTTTGCCCCCGCCACCAGGTTCCCCTGGACGCCGAAGTACCGAGAGGTGGCGCCGTTGAGCCCACTCGGGCGAGCGCTCGGGGCTGGGCGCAGGGCTCTGAGCACCGCCTGCTGGGGCAGCTGCAGCGGCCCGCAGCGCGTTCCCGGAGGGACTCCCCCACCTCGCCGGCACCCGGCACGGTGCAGACAAGCCAAGGAAAGGCGATGGGCGTGCATGGTCTCCCCTACTTCCCTCCCTTCCTCCCGCGGTCCTTATATCAACCAGCTTTGCGAAATCCTTTCCTCTTTTCTGGTTCTCGGGCTCAGATCAAAACCTGGTGTTGGGTAGAGTGTGAGCTCTTGGCAGAAGATGATGGATATTGTACAAGCAGTTTTGGGGAATTCATGTGATGGAAACGCACCCCTATCCCTTGGTAATTCTCTTCATGACCGGTGTTTGAGAAGATTTACCTAGGAAAATTTCGCCTTCTTTTAACAGAGCCTTAGGGTGTCCTGGATTGGGTACTGAGTTACAGGAAAGCTCACAGGAAGCAGTGCATAAACAACACCAAAGTGCATTTTTCCTGGTTCTTAATCTTATACAACATAGCGCGGGCAGCCCAGCTTGGGTAACAGACGCTGGGTTCGAAGGAATAGTGGAGTCCGGCTCTGGAGCAGAGCGGTGGTGGGCTTCATCTGTCTTCAGTGAAGATCTCTCCACCCCCCAGCCTCGGAATGCACAGCTCTGGACAGGAGGGGCGGGCAACAGTGCACTTTTGCAGGGCTGGGTAACTGACGACAAGACTTGGATGTGTGTGGTGGGGGAAGAGGTCATTTTCTGACAGCAGTTGTTGTGAATCTCTACTTCATTTTAGTTTGATAATTAAGTGGTGTGTGTGTGTGTGTGTGTGTGTGTGTGCGCGCGCGTGCTCGCAGGTACATTGGCTGTTGCTTGGTGAGGAGGATGGATAGGATGTGTGGAAGTAATTGTATCCTAGCAGGAGGAGGTGATGTCTTTACATATACATTCACCCTGCCTAAAGAGTGTTTTTTATGTTTCTGCTTTTATTTTAAGGATAATTTTTGAGTACTCACAAAGCCCCTGAAGATGGTACTTTAGAGAAAATGCTTCCTGCAAATGGTAGTTAAATGTACATGGCCTTCCCTGCCCATCTCCAATGCAGTTGTGCAGCAGAAGTGAGGAGGCAAGTCTGGCCTGTGCTTTCTGGGGAAATGACTCTTCAGTCAGAGGAGGGTCAAAAGGGCCTGGGCACCAGACCAGTGGACTTGGAGTCCTTAGTGACAGTGATGAGATCGGGGCAATCCATAAACAGCCTCCAGGGACTGGAGGTCTTGACCAACCATAATGCCCAAGCTAGGGCACCACAGGTGGGTGTGGGGCCACATCCAGAGAGGGACTGCCTCTCTAACTCCTAAACTGGACCTGCTTCCTTTGACCACATTTCCTAGGCAGGATCAGAGAAAGATGTCCTTTATTATCAGGTCTGTGATGTTTATTAAAGAAGGAGGAGAAACGCGTTCACATGGCCCTGTCTTTAAAAGACTTTAAGGAAACAGTATCTTTGAGAGTAATTGGGAAACCAGTTACAGCAACAACATCCAACATTTCTCTGATTTTTTTCCTGATGGCAGGAAAAGAAAGTGTAAATAAAAGCCAGGGTGAGGAGTGATGGAGATGATGAAGCTTCAGGAGGTTCCCTTCATCATTGGTTTCAAAGTAGAGGGAGGCATCACCAAGGCAGAGAATATGGGTCCCAGCTCCCGTGGAAAGATAATTCCATCTTTTCTTCTGGCTTTGAGAGTGTTATTAAGTCTATCCTTCTTCAGGGGTCCATCAGTTTCATTTATAACACAATGCGGGTTTTCCTGCTCTTCTTCCAAGTGCTTTAGTGAACCTAATACTTGACATGAGTTCCCTTTTGGGGAGAGTTTTCAGTAACTCTATATTATATATATTATAATAAAAAATTCAACTCCACTCTGATAGCATAAGGTCAGGGATGTGAGGCTGGGCAGGAAGGAGAAGGGCCTTCAGCCTACCTCATGGTCTAGGTTGTACCCCAGAGACCTAGGTTGTAGGAGGAGATCCTTGTCCAAGGCTTGGAGGCAGGTATTTGCTTTGGTCCCAGGACTGAGGAGAGATGGCTTGGGGGCAAAGGAGAAAGTACCTGGCAGGCTTGAGGCAGAAGGAACCAGGAGGGGATGGGGCCTGGTTCCTGACCATGTTACCTGCCAGGTGTTCCCAGTGTGATGTGAGTGGACTTGGCCTTGGAGCCTCTATTCTGGAAGAGCAGTGCACTATTCTTTCTCTCCAGTTGTCTCCAGCTGGGATCTTGGTGATTAATGGGCTAGAGAGTGTTTCACAAACACCCAGAGGGAGTCCAGTCTCCGTGGCTTACGTGGCTGAAACAGAAAAACACATTATTCTGTCCTTCCCTTCAAATGAAGGAAGAAGCTTCTCTGCTTGCTCAGTGAGTTGGCAAATGACTCTGGAGAGTAGAATCTTGTGCAGGCACAGACCACTTCCCCTGCACCACCACTCCTTGGGCACCACTCCTCCTTGGATTAACCCTTTGTGGATATCCCCCTTTTCCCGTGCTTAGGTGAAAAATGCTGCATCCTCCCTGAGATTGGTCCCCCTGCCTTTCCAGCAGCTTACTCAGCAGTGGCAGTGGTTTGCATGCTGCTGTCCCTGCAGTGTGTCTGCTTGCAGTACTTGTCAGGTAGTTTTCAATTAATGCGCCCAACATTGCATCTTGGTGAAGAGAAATGGGAGGATGCTGTTATCCAGGTCCCTGCCAGATAACCCTTTCTTGAGCACACTAGTAAGTGCAATACACAGATTCTCCCAGGCAGGATTTTCTACCCTTAACTAATTCTGCTGGACTGTGTTCTAAAATATTTACTCCTAATGTACAAAATAGTGACAGATTTGATCAGATTAATATTTCACTCACTGAAGCATCTAATTGTGGCTCCCAAACAGATTTTTCAAATAGCTTTTGGCTGGATAGCCTCGCCTTCATTGGCCCGCTCACAGTTCCTGTGTCACAATATCTTAATGCATTTTGCCTTCTCGGAGGCTTAATAAAACAGCATGCCACAGAAGCCATTCTTCAGGGGTTTGCCAAAAAAAATCTGTTTTTAATTAATATTACAAGGGGAGATGCACTGGGGCATAACAGCATAAACTGCTCCTAGTCATTGTAGGCCTGGGGGGCAGTGAGAAGAGGAGAGGCTGGGCACAGGCTATTTGTCAGCTCTGTGATTTTTCTGATGGCTGAATTACAGGGTGTGATTTGTTTCTCAGATCCTGCAGTGATTTCCAAGGTGAGCAGAAGTTGCAAACTCCTTAACTGGGAGGTCTGATTTAATGATTGCAGAAATGCAGTGGCTGGAATTTGCTTTGTAGTTGGCAACAAAGGAATGCGGGAAGTGGCTTCTCCAATGGTGTTGAATTTAAGGGAAGGGAAGTTTGTGGCTCCTGACAAGAAGGCTCAGGGGACAGAAGGGAAAGCTGCTTTTTCCTTGGGATGTGTAAATCTGTTGTCACTGGAGAAATTTGAGAATTGTATGATCTGTGAGCCCTGAATCATCCCATAAGGAACAGAGAGAAGTGTGACCAAGGCTAGGTGCAAATTGGTCAAGTTACTTGAGGCCTGTGGCTTTACCTACCTGTTGATTCTGCTTTCTGCCTTCTTTTGGCCTCTTAGCTGGCTTGAGGCATTTCCTTTATAAGGAGAAAATGTCAAAGGATGATTCTGCAGTAAATCTGGGGAGAAAAGGGGCCTCGTGAGGAGGAGGAAAATATGGAATGTGAGTGTCTAGGGGTCACTGGCTCTTTGGGGTGAATCAAATTTAGCTTACCATGTTGATTTCCCTGGTGTTGTGGGTGACTGAGAGAAGGCTCTGGATGGGACTTCAATGTTATGGATAGTCAGTGGAGATGAGGAAGCTGCCTATATATAGCAGGCACTTGATAACGTTTGACTAAGTGGGTGAATGAATGATAGTCTTAAGTTCCTCAAGCCAAAGCTACAAAGGAATTTGAAATTGTTGCTACCTGGTAGCAATGATCTTATAACTTCACAACTACTACAACCAGAAGTATTTCATCTAGTATGTCTATATTTTAGCTTGAGTACCGTTGGTTTCTTGAATTCAAATCCAAAGTCCCTTTGCCTGGCATTCAAGGCCTTTTACTGTGTATGTTCTGGGTCTACTTAATTTAACTTTGGATTTGACTTTTTCCTGAGTAACTCCGCCACTCTGGTCAAGGCAGCCTCTTCATTATCCCAAGTCCCTCTTTTCCATTCAGGATACCCTTCTTTCTTTATTAAAATGTACTCATTACTCACAGCTCAGTTCAGGATTCGCAGTGGCTCTATGAAATTTTCCTTAGAAGCATTTATTTCCCTTTTTTCTAGTTGCTTATAGAATTCACAGACTACACCACATATTTGATCACATTTAGTTCAGTACTTAGTTACTATAATCTTGTATTATTTGATGAGTGTTTTGAGGGTGAGGGATGAAATAATTAAAACAGAACTTCCACTTTTACATCACTGAAAAGTGTGAGTTCTGCTTTTCTCATCTGTGCCTTTCAGTATGTGGCACAGGGTAGCATGTAGCTCAGTGATACTGAATGCCCCTGGGGAGCTGGATGGTGCCTTTACTGCGGGGGAAGGGGAGGGAAGATTTAATTTTTGCCCTAAGATGACTAATAGGTTAACACTGTCTCTTAATAACATTGAGTTTAAACAACTGGTTTATTATTTCATATGTGAATTTGAGCATAAGATTCAGAGGTATCTCTATTCTATTTTGTAAGAGGATAAAAATAAAGGTTAGTCTACAATCCTGGCTCCTTCTCATGCACTTCAGAGACCTGGATACTACCATAAGATATCCACCCATTTTCAGAGTGTTTTCTGTGTATGTGGCATTATCCCGGGCACTATGGTATTAGTAGGGGTATGATGGAGGGAAAGCAAAGATAAGACCACGTTTGTTTCATGGTCTTGCCAATATGCTTTGGATGTGAGACTGTTTTTTCTGTAAAGTTAAAAAGCACATGACAGCAAAAACAGATGCCACAGGGTAATATGTGGTTAATTTTCAAGTGATTGTTTCAGGCTATGAACTCAGAGGAGAGAGGAACCCATGGGAAGACACTATGGGCATCTTAGACTCAAAGAATGTCAAGATTGACAGTGCACTTGGGGATTGTCTTCATCAAATCACTCACCACAGAGATGAGAGATGTTGGGTTAGACAGAAGCATGGCAACCCACTCATCATACCCCACCTGTTCTTTTCTCTTGGTATAGCCACCCCCTGTTCACACCCATTTCCTCCTTGGGTTAACAGAGCATTTCTCTACCAAGAGGGTTTGTGAGCTTCAGGTGAAGTAGGGTGCTGCCCATTTTATAGGCAAAGTAGATTGAGGCCTAGGATAGGTATATATGAGGCTAGCCAGAGAGACTTAAGAATGGATTCTTCTTTTCAGTTATGGGGCTATGCTCTATGCAGGGGTCCCCATCCTGCAGGCCATGGACTGGTACTGGTCTGAGGCCTGTTAGGAGCCAGGCTGCACAGCAGGAGGTGAGTGGCAGGTAAGTGAGCAAGGTGTCATCTGTATTACAACTACTTCTCATTGCTTGCATTACTGCCTGAGCTCTGCCTTCTGTCAGATAAGCACTGAAAAACCTACTTCCATTTCCAACATCCTACCTTTGTGAAGCAGGGTTTTCTGCAGTGACAGCAACCAAAATGAGATTAGAGTAGACTGGACATAAGCAACACATTTCAGGTGTTATTGTCTCCCATCATCCCCAGATGGGACCATCTAGTCGCAGGAAAACAAGCTCAGGGCTTCCACTGATTCTGCATTATGTTTGAGTTGTATAATTATTTCATTATATATCACAATGTAATGATAATAGAAATAAAGTGCACAATCAACATAATATACTTGAATCATCCCCAAATCACCTCCCCTCCCTACGGTGGGTGGAAAAATTGTCTTGCATGAAACTGTTCTCTGATACCAAAAAAGTTGGAGGGACTGCAGACAATAAATAAAAAACTCATTAATGTAAGACAAGCTGTATCTTACTTAATGGAGGCCTCTTGTGATTCACCTTGTTATTTGAATTAGTGAGTGAATCAAGCCTGGTTGCATCATCAGGAACATTTTGCTCGTTTATTTTGATCCATGTAGTTTGGGTTTAATTATTTATGAAAATGCTGTTCTTTATAATACACTAATAAATGTGATATAGTAAATTTGGAAAAAGTAATGGAGTCTAAGAATTTCAAGATTGCACAAATAGCTTTTTTCTTCAAAGTCCATGCTTAGAAGCAAAAGAAACCCTCTTTACTTAGTTGAGTTGAGAGGGACATGCAGCACAGTGAGGCTATTCATTCAGGCCATCTATTCAGTAGAAGTGTACCCATGACTAGGTAGGGGGCCTGTCACTTGGCACACACTGGGTAAAAAGGACTAGTTTTGGGGAAAAACTGGGTATAAAGCTAACGTAGGATAATAATCAAGGATCCTATTAGATTGTGGGTTGTGGAATCATTTAGTGTGGGTGTATGGTATGATCTGTGTGAATTCATGCTTGTGGAGGGTGTTCATCCTGAAAACTGTGGAATCCTCTTCAGGATTTGTTGAGGATAGATAGACTGGGAATGTGAAACAAGGTCACATACTCAATAGAATCATTCTGGAGCAGGTGCCTAGGTTTAAATCCTGGCCTCTGTCTCCTAATAGTTGTGTGACATTGGACATCTTTTCTACTTCTTCATCTGAAAAAAGGGGGTGATGATATAATACCTCTCACCTTGGACTGTTTTAAGGGTTAAGTGAGATTGTACAGGGCATAGTGCTTAAAAGAATTGCCTAACTCATATGTAGTGTGCCCTCAAGATTTTTTGAGTTAGTGTAGTTGCTATTTTTATATCTGGAAGGGCCTGTCCCTTCATTTTCAGTTGTAAGTATTGAAGCAGAGGAAGGAGTACTTGCCTAAAATTTCCCAGTGAGCTGATGGCAAAGCCTTGGCTAGAACCCAGTTCTCAGCAAGATGTTCATTTCAACCATCTCCCATAGTCCACATGCTTAGTCAGGCAAGTCTTTCTGATATCTGTCTTTTGTGTACTAAGGCAGACAGGGAAAGGGATCTAGAAGTGAACAACTGGGGACCTAGATTCTTGAAATTCATACTCATTTTTTCTATATGAATAGTTTGTAATAGACATGATTGGAATCAGGTTGGTTAGAATCAAGATTAAGATTACACCAATAAACTATAAATACATTGAACCTTTTTTCAAGGCTTTTGTTGTGTGGAGGGTTAAGGGATCCAGAAGATGAAGAGTTTCTCCTTTCAACTTAGGAATCCGTGACTACAACTCACAGCTAATCAAGGGAGACTTCTTGAAGGAAGTTAGTAAAGTGTGTAGCTTTAAGAAAATTGAAGAACCCTGGGCTGTTGGGGCTATTTGGCAAACAGAGCCCAGAGTGCCCAAGACTCATCTGTGTCAAAGTTGTGAGATAAACCTTTATGTTCCATTTTTCTTCTCTCTTCTGTCTTAGTGGCTGGTGTGAAATGGGAATTTCAATGACTAGAACTCTCTGCAGAATATCTGCAGCCTCTCCCCCAGAATAATCACACTGTTGAAATCACCAAATTACCTTGCAGTGATCTATACCCATCAAGTTGCAGACTCGAGTTTCCTTTTTGCCTTCACCCTGTGTACCAAGAATGGAACCTGAGAACTCTACACAGACACTAGAGGGAGTGTTGCCCTGGGAAAGAAGCTAAAATAAATAGAATGAAAAAAAATGAAAAAAAAAAAAAAAGCTTCATCAGAAATCATTCTAAAAGAGAGAAGATGAGAAGAAGAATCCTATAAAAGCATTGTGTGATGGTTTGTATGATGACCCATAGATGAATAATTTGCTGGCAACAGGGCAGTCCAGACCTGGGAGGCTGATCATTCAGCCTCTTCCTGCAGAAAAAAAGGAAGTAGATAGTTTGTACAAATATGTTCACTCAGCAGTCAGATATTCAACCTGTTAATGACTGAATTAAGGCTCTACAAATAGATTTATTAATAGCTTAGATGTGATGCTCTGGCTTGTGTCTCCCACCTCGTCTGCATTTTCTTCTTTTATGCTTCCTCTCTCTGCTCTCTTGTGTATGGTAGTTAGTCAATAGAAGCTTATTGAATGGAATGGATTAAGTACTTTCTTAAATACTTAAAACTGCCTGGGTAAAGAATGAATGTCTTGGGCATAGAGAAGGGCCTGGCCTTTTCTTGCTGCTCCAAGGCTCGATCTCTGCACCCCTGGACATTGCAGCTGTCTCCCACATGCCTGACTCAATTCTCTAGGGCCCTTTTGACCTTTGTGATGGGAAAGGTGGTTTCTCATTCATATGGTTAGAATCAGGTTAAAGATTATACTGCTGCATAATAAAAGAACTTTTTCTTGTTAAAAATTTGTTCTCAATGGGAGATGAAGACAATTACTGAACTGAACACATTTTTTCAAGACTAGAAAAGTAGCTCAAGTTGCCAAATCTGAATGTGATTACACATAGTGGGAGAACTTGACTGCAAGAAGAGTTTTGAAACGATGAGACTGGGGATTCAGAGAAGCTTGTTTTCCAGGGTGGTGATAGTGGAAGAGGAGAGTATCAAAAGAGTTGCTCATCTCTCTGTGTTGCTTTCAGTCATGTTTATGGTTAAAAGCATAAACTCTCAAAACTCTACAATGTCTTTTCTGTTACAAGATAGTCTCCCAAGCAACAGCATCTTTGAGTAAGTCTCTAAGCCTTAGTTTCACTGGGTATAGAAGGAAGATAATACTGGACTTGCAGCATTGTAGGTCATAGTTAGAGATAATCACATAAAGGATCTGCATAGTCAGCTACTTTATTTGCTAAGAATGTTTGTTCTCATTTGGAGATTAGGTAGTTTGAGTGTCTTTTTAGCACATCTGTTGGTACCCTACCCATATTCCTGAGGTACTTTCTATTTCTCTGCATGCTGGCCTGACTTCCAACCACCAGCACCAGGGACTTTTTGCCTAACAACTTTCTCTGGCCACTGTAACGTTCTTTGATAACACAGGGCACAGACTGGAAGAATCAAGGAATTAATGCCTTTCAGTAGGGTATTGCCACTCTCAATGACTGGTGAAAGTTGATGGATAAATACCCAACTCCCTTCACTCCCTTAGAGTTAGAGTACACTAACTCTAAGACTGATTTCCTACGTTGTCTTTCAGAGCTTCCAGTGGAATTAAGCCTCAGTTTCCATAATAACTTGCTTGCCTCGCCTTATTGTTCTCCTTCCATTCCTATTTCATTTCCCCATTCCCCTATCAGTATTTCCTATGATTGACTCCCAAAAAACGACTTAAATTTAAATCTTTGTTTTAGGGTATGTTTCTGGAGGAACCCTAACTAAGATACCTTGGTTACTAGTTTGGGTTCTCTAGAGAAATAGAAATCTCTATCTAATAGTAAATAGATATAGATTTACTATAAGGAATTGGTTCACGTGATCCTGGTGGCTAAGAAATCCAAGATCTGTAGCTGGAAAGCTGGAGACCCAGGAGAACCAAGGGTGTAGCATTAGTGTAAATTCAAAGGTCTGAGAACCAAGAGTGCTTATGGTATAGAGTCTAGGCTGAGTTAAAGTCTGAGGCAGCAAGAAGACTGATATCCCAGCTCAAAGGCAGTGAGATAGAGAAATCATTCTTACGCAGCATTTTGTTCTATTCAGGCCTTCATTGGCTGGATGAGGCCCATGTTGGGGCAGGCAGCCTACTTAATCTACTGATTAAAATGTTAATCTCATTCGGAAGCACCCTCACAGACATAACCAGAGTAATGCTTAACCAAATATCTGGGCCCTTCATGGCTTAGTTAAGTTGACTCATAAAATTAATCATCACATCAAGCAATGGATTTTTTTCCCCTACTCGGACCAGGCTCGGTGGGTCAGCCTGTAATCCCAGCACTTTGGGAGGCTGAGGAGATTGGATTGCCCGAGCCCATGGGTTCAAAACCAGCACAGGCAACTTGGCAAGACCTCGATTCTACAATAAATAAAAAAATCAGCCAGATGTGGTAGCACACGTCTGTAGTTCCGGCTACTAGGATGGCTGAGGCAGAAGGATCGCCAGAGTCCAGCAGGTCAATGCTGGGGTGGCCAGGAGCACGCCACTTCACTCCAGCCTGGGTGACACAACAGTGAGACTCCATCTCAAAAAAAAAAAAAAAAAATCCTACTTTGGGCCCTGTCATAGTAAGTACAGTGTGTGGAAAGGGAGATGGAATCATTGACCTGGTTCTGAGATGGTCCTTTTTTTGAGTTGGCACCTTCCAGAAGAAAGAAGCCCAGTCTAGGGTTACTGAATGGCAGAAACTTAGTGTTGAGGCTTCAAGTAGGGGACACATACCTCCAGATTAGTTTTCACTGTCATTTCTCAGGGCTATGAAGCCCACCTTACCCCAGGGTTTGTGGTTGGTTGTCTCCACACCCAGATTTGCTCTAAATTTTGGACCTCTACCTCCTGGCAAGTGATCTCCTGCCTAATAATAGGATGTATAATTCCTTTTTTCTTAAACTTTATCAGGATTTTGGCAGGAAGCAGCTGAGCTCACACTTGTATCTTCCTTTCTAAGAGAACATCAGTGAAGGGCATCATAATATATTGGAAAGAATAATGGTCTCAGAGTTGGAATATCTATATCTGAGTTCCTGATTTACATTTACTGTCTTCAGCAAGACACCTGTTTCTCAGATGTAAGGAAATGAAGACCCTTCCAGGTTTAGTAGCTTAAACTATGAATAAAAGTTGTGTGTATGTGTTTTAAGTTGATGCATTATTAAGTCATTAACCATGACTTAAAAAAATTGGAAAATGCTTCTTTCCAGCCTGCCTAGATTTAGTCTTACCTTAAACAGCGGTGTTGTTATTCGTTCTTTCACTCATTCATTCAATAATTTGTTTGCTTAGTGTGAAGCTAATTATTTGAAAAAAGTTGCAAAAATTGGTGCAGGCCCATCTCACTACAAACTGGGTGTGATATTAGGTCAATAATTTCTTTATGGGTGAAATGGGGACAATCCTATTTGCTCCCTTTATGTCACAGTTAAATAATGAGGTGCTCCACATAGAAACATTTTGAAAAGAATAGGGGATGATATGAACTCAAGGTGTTAGTTTACCTTACCTCTTCTTTATTCCTCAAGGAGCTGGAGGGCCTTCAACAACATATTTGAGACCATGTGCAGCTCCTGCCTTCTTCTGCCTTCTCTCAGTTCAAAGAAAACACTTTCATTAACACACATACCATGGTAGTAAAGAAACAAAAAACCCAAGATTCTTGTTCCAGGTATGATGTACAATTTATTTCAAGTCACATCTGATATAATAAAATTCTCAGATGGGAGTGTAATTTGGATATTTTAAAAAAACATTTGTTCCAGGTTTGACCTGTATTGATTGCTCTTTCACATAATGTGAAGTGTTTGGGAAGCACCTACTATATGCCTAGTGATGCACAATGTGCAAAAAACCCCATATGATCCAGACTAGACACCCCAAACGCTTATAGTTTTATGTATGGCAAACATATGGTGGACAGATACTGCAGAGAACAATGTGAGATAGCATAAAATACATGTTAGGCATACTTAGGCAATAAACTTAATGTAATCAAGACCACGGTGAATGAAAATTAATGAAAATGTTTGAAATATTCTGGTTGATTTTATTATTGATAACAAAATTCACCAGCATGATTAGAAATTGATGCCATCCTCTATGACTAAACCTTTATCACTTGACAAGGAGTGTTTTAAACTTTGAGGTCACATAGATTATTTTGTGTTCTGACAGTTGTTCAGAATTCTGCCATACCAGTTTGGGATGTGACTTTCTTATAGAGTTTTTTGTTTTAACTTGTGTTTCTACTTGTTTGCTTTTCTTTATAGAAAGAGAAACAAAGCTGCTCTTTCACTAGAGTATTAAGATATTCCAGCTTTTTAGTGCTGTTATTATTGGGTATTCTAATTTGTACTGATTTCTTTCTAAGACTGTTTCCCTTCTGTCATCTTGAGATTTCTATTTATTTTACTCCTGGATTAGTGCCTCTGTTTCTTGGATTTCATTCCTTTTTTGGGGGGGAGGGCTGTTTTTTATTTTTTCTATGATATATCTTCAAGTAATTTTTTTTCAAAGAGTGTATGGCAGTGTCCTGGTTTATATCTGTTGTTCTGACATAATATTAATAGATTTAACTCTCAAAAGATTCTTGTTTAGATGATGAATCGTATGGTCACCTGGTACTTGGGAGATACATAAAAATAAATTCTTGGTGAGCCTATAATTTAGTTTTGAGAGTTTCCTTGGAGGTTCTAGCAGGGGAGTGCAGCTACTCATATACCCTTGATTGAAGAGCGATCCTCTTCTAGTGGGGTTGGTCATCCTCTTTGACCTAGTATGCAACTTCTGTAGGGACACAGATGAAGCGGTGAGGGAGGAAGGTGAAACTCACCTAGCCAGCCAGATCAACCATATCAACCCTGGTGATCAATGGAGTGTGACAGATGTCACAGCCAGATTGCCCTCACATCCTAAAATATTTTGTTTTGTTCTCACATTGGCTTGATGGTTCATCTGAACATAAAAATCTAGGGTCAAAAATTTTTCCTTGAATCTGAGGAGAACTTAGATTACTTACTGGTTTTGGATCATCTGTTATTTTTGGATTATATGTATATCCCCTTCCACTCATTGACTAATGAAGGTGGGAAAAGAGGGTACTAGCGTGGGATACCTGTGACTTTGTTCAAATTAGTAATATGTAACCCTTTAAGAAAACCTTATGTATTAAAACCAGATTTATACAAAACTGGCAGTGTGATGTGGGAGATTAAATATTCTACAGAACAATTTGCCATTGATGTTTATTACCCAAATTCCTTTAATGTAAAACTTAACCAAAGAAAGTACCTTTAGCTACTTTTTATTTTTAAAATTTAAGATTTTTTAAAAAACCACATCAATAGTCAATATCCAACAAATATTTGTGGAGTCCCCTCTATGTGCCAGATTTCTGCTGGACTGTGAGTCTGTAGTGGTGACCAGTGCTCTGAACAAGAGGTGCATGATGCCATCAAAGATTGCACTAGGGGCACCTAACCTAGGGAGGGAAGAGAGGAGGAAGCAGATGAACTGAAATCTCAGAGATTTCAGGGTCAATTAGCTAAAGAGGAGAGGGCAGAGGATTCTGGGCACATGGCTCCTTGGGGTAGGAGGGAGCAGGGTGTATGAACAGGACAGGAAGAACAACAGTGTGGCTGGAGCAGAGGAGCTGGGGGCTGGTGAAAGATGAGATGGAGCTAGACAGGTGGGCATGGGCACAACCAAGCAGGATCTCATAGGTTTAGTGAAACGAGTGTTCTTTATCCTAGGAGCACAGAGATAAGCCATGGAAAGGTTTAAAGTAGGAGAGGAGAATGATATAATTAAATTTATATTTAAAAAAAGCACTCTGATCACACTGTGGGTTATAGGGAGAACAGTATGAAGGCTAAGAGACCTGACTATTCCTGTAGCTAAAGAGGATGATGGCTTGGGTGTTGGCAGTAGGGGTGGCTAACAATGAGCCCACTGAAGAAGTATTTAGGAGGTGTAGTTGATTGTATTGTTGGCTCCATTTTTCCGCTTTTCTACATAAGCTTCTTTGTATTGGGTCTTTGCAGTGTCCTCTTTTTGTGGGTGGAGAATTCTGTTCTTCCCTACCTTCTAACTTTGAGTTTGGTCTTGTGACTTGCTTTGGCCAATAGAAGAGGTGGAAGTGATAGAGCCAGTTCTGTGCTTAGTTAGTCAGAGGTATGTGTGTTTCCACCTGTTGTCTTGTGCTTCTGAAGTGGCTATGAGAAAAACATGCCAAGCCCTAGCCTGCTGACCTCAGGGGAAGGATGAGAGACAAGTAGTACATAGCCATTCCCAGACAAACCCAGGATAGAGCAACCCAGCCCAGCTGTGACCAGGAGAACCACTCAGCTGAACCTAGCTATGATCAGCCAGCCCCCAGTTGCCTTGTATATTTTTGAGACTATGATTGTAGTGAGAATAAATGATTGATATTTAGCTGGTTTATTCTGTAGCATTTTTGCAGCAAAAACTAACTGATATGGCAAAACCAACAGAACTCGAGGGACTGGATGTAGTAAATTTGTGGAAACATAATTATAGGGTAAAGTGAGGCTCACCTATATTTCAAGATCATTAGCCTCATACATGCTCAGGACTATACTTAGATGTATCTTTTTTTGGTGTTTTCTTGCCACATGCTTCTCTTCACAATTCATGACTTCTTTTTCTAGAGTTGAACGAGGTAGGTCAGATTCATGGTCCAAAAGAATTAATAGTTCACTCTTTTTCAGTCTCACTCTTTTTCTGGCAGTCTAATCAGATTCCAGCAGAGCGTTCAAGCCAAGTGGTCCTCAGGTCCCTCAGTAGGGGCCTTTAAGTCCCAACACTTCATGTATACTTGTTAGTGCTGAAGTCAATTTTCGTTCTAATTGTGAAGATGGAATTTCACTTAAAGGGGGTGAGAAATGTGGGGCCAGGGATTTTCTTGACTTGACTGATTATTTAAAACATATTAATTCTGATAAAATATTTAACTTTTAAACAACAAATTTAATATAGGGAATTGTGTTTTATTTATTTATTAATGGCAGTCACAGAGAGATTGGTAGGAGTTGTACTAAAGTGCACTGTTGTGATTTTGCAAAGTATAGTAATTACTGTAATATTTTGTTGAATTATTAATATATAGTATGCCTGCAGGAACATAAGCTTCTGCAGTCAAATTCATTTCAAAATTGCCTTTTCCCTTTCTGGTTTTGTTTTGTGCTTTCTTTTCTTTCTTATGCATTTACAGATTTTTTAAGAAATGGAGAGGGAGTTAGTGCTGATTATATTGTATGAAATGCCATTGTCACACGGTAACAGCATGTATGACTTCCGTGCTTCAAGCAAACCTTTTTGAAGTGACAGATTGAGGGATGCTGCAAAGTTCTTCAGTGTATCTTTTTCAGGAGCTGAGATGAGGAGAGGAAATAGCAAAGAGGTCATGTGTGTGCACAGATGAGTGTTACATGTGTCTGCCCTTAAGCAGAGCTGACCCTACCTGTAGATGAAATGTTATATGTTCAGGTGTTTGTGTTGAAACAGTAGTAATCTCCTTTATTAATCATTTTCACAATTATTTCTTAGTATCTGTTTATGTGCTCAAGTGAGATAATTGTGGATGATGATGATGATGGTAATAGCTTACAGTTGTTAACTAAATGGGCTTGTGCTGCAATAGGACTCTGAAACCAAGTGTGAGGTTACACAGAGGAACATTCCTACTGGTTGTGACTAAATTGAAACTGGAAGACTAACCTTCACATTGCCACTTGCCAGTCAGCCAACACCTGAGATTCAAATGTCCTCATCTGTGTAAGGATCAAAATTAAAACGATATTTGGAAAAGCATTATAAACTATAAATGTACAGTAGGTTTAAGGGACTATTATTGTCATTAAATCATAGAAGTTGTCCATACTAGTGGTATGATTTTGAGGGGGAGCAAGGAGGACTCAGTTTGATTTCTTTCTTTCTTTTTTTTTTCCTGGCCAGAAACCTCACAATTAGAGGGTAATTCTTTTGGGTTAAACATTGTTCTCTCCAAGGATCTCCTAAAATATAAATAATTCAGAGACACTATTTAGAGCTGGAAAGAAACATAATGATCTAACTATATCTTTTCCCTGATATGGAAAATGTGGCCAAGAGAGATTGTATAGTGCTCAAATTCATCCAGATAGTGGAAGCATACATGCCAATGCCCGATTCTCTGATTCCTAGTCCAGTGATCTTTCTGCAACACCCTGGTGCTCTTTCGTATTCCATTAAGTTTTTAGTATAGTCTATAGCTTTTTCTTCCAAAAGGTAACCTTGAGAAGAATAAATAAATTAATGACTGGTGGGAAGACATTGGGATGGGATCCCCTTATGAGGAAGAGTAGAGTATGGGTCAGGTGGACTTGACTTTGAATCTTAGCTCCACCCTGACTAGCTAGTTCTGTGACTTGGGCAGATTCCTTTTCTGACATCCACTTCTCTCCTTTATAAAATTGGGATTATAATCCCTATTTTGCATGTTTGTAGTGGGGATTTAGTGAGTTTAAAATGCCTGCCCTGTGGTAGAAGATACAGTAAAAGGAGTAGGAAATGGTTACTGTTAGTTAATAAGAGGTCTTGGAGATTAACTTGGTCTTCCTCACGGTAGGTCTACTTCCTACGAACCATTCTTTCTCCTGGCTCTAAGGGTGTGTGTTTTGAGAGGAGGAAAACTACACCTTCTAACACTGTTGGTTCCTTGCCCCAGGGTGGGGAGGAGGGTCTCTGTAAAATGCTCCTGCAGAGACACTTGCACAGTGGGGGGACACTTCTGCACTGGCCAGAAGGTAAGATGAGACTCAGCAATAGCCCTTCCTTTCTCTTTTATCTCAGAATAGTGGCAGCTCCAGCCCCATTTTAATTTCCTTTAAAGGAGTTGTGGATGGCAGGAGGGTGGAAATGAGCATCTTCAAAGAACAGCAGGTGACTTTAAAAATGAGACAAATCAAAGCACCTTCATCTGTAACTGCACATCTCTGCATCTTAGGGGGGCTCCTCTTCTTGTTTTAAGTTACTAAGATGGCTTCCTGAAAATGAGTTTCCATTTTCTAAGAATTTATTATCTTGTTTCTAGTGGTCCATCCTGTCTCCCTGTAAGCTGGGTGGGACCCATTGTTGCTTGTGATTTATATAGCAAGCAAAGCATGGCCACCCTTGTTAACACTTGGGTAGAGGACAGAATTTCCAGGGAGAAAAGGAAATTGGAAGCACCCCAGCTCTCAGACGTTGGGGCTGGGCCAGTGTCTGCCGAAAGCACAATAAGAAGAGCAGAGGATACAGCAAAGTGCTTCAGCTCCTCTGGTCTTCACTTTCCCTTCTTGCCTGGCACCCTCCACATTCCTGCTCTTCCTGCTCCAGGGAAGATGGTCTAATATCCCTCCCTTACCTCTTCAATACTTTCTTCTGAGGACTTCACATTTTAAATTTGATCTCCTAATGGAGAATGTGTTGGGGACAGTTTGGGAAGGCATCTAAGGGATGGGGATTCCTGAAATCCGAGCCCGAACTATTTGTCTAATTCTTCTACCTTCAAGGCTAGTGTCAGGGGGAGGTAGGTTAGTTCCATTTCTGGCCAGTGATGCTTGCTTCTTGTTTGACTCATGTCTAAGCTTTGAGAAGCTCCCATGAGTGGGGAGCCAAGGGCTCTTGCTTAAGACTGGCTTCTATCTCTGTGTTGGTCAAGTGCTTCTAATGATAGATGTTTCTTTAGTTAAGAGGAGGGAGAACTGGGGAGAGCTTTGCTCTGTTCCTTTCTGGGTTTTTTTTGGTCCTTCTTAAATTTTACTTATTTAAAATATATATAGCATAAAATTTGCAAAGTTGCCATTTGAAACATTTTTTTTTGAAGTCAGGGTCTTACTCTGTCACCCAGACTGGAGTGCAGTGGCATGATCAGTATTCACTGCAGCCTCAAGTTCCTGAGATCAAGTGATCCTCCTGCCTCAGCCTCCCAAGTAGCTGGGACTACAGACCCAGCCACCACACCTGGCTAATTTTTTGATTTTTTTTTTTGTAGAGACAGAATCTTGCTGTGTTGCCTAGGCTGGTCTTGAACATCTGACCTCAAGCAGTCTTCTCATCTTGGCCTCCCAAAGTGCTGGGATTATAGGCATGAGCCACTCTGTCCAGGCTGAACCATTTTTTAAGTGTACAATTCAGTGGTATTAATTATATTCACACCATTATGTGTCTCCAAAACTCTTTTAACTGACCAAATTCTGTGACCACTTACAAAATGACTTCCCTTTCCTTTGTTCTTTTTCAACAGTTGAATTCTCCTTTCCAGTATCTGAGCAAGCATGGAAACTTTCAGTTTGTTCCCTCTTTGACCTTCTCCTGTCCTATCTCTGTTTTCTCTTCTCTTTTCTTCCTGGAACATGGACTAGTGGCATTAGGGATGAGGAAAAGGCTTATCATATTCAGGACTGAGAAATGGGGGAATATTTCCATGCCCCCTTTAGTGCCACGTTATTTGCTTGTAAAGATAATCACATGTCCTGGCACCCAGAGGAAGGTATGTGCCTAGCCCCACCACCTTAACTTACTATCCCAAAGCAGGGATAGGCTGTGCCAAATCATCTGCTCCTTGCCCATCTTAGACACCTTAGAAATCAGTGGCATGCATCAATAAGCTGGTGCCCTTGTCCAGTGCAGCCTTGAATTTTTGACTGTCTCAGCCAAGCCTTCTTAACAGGAGACTTGTTTGTATATAGCTGAGATCTGAAACAAACATATTCCATAGTTGAGTTGTTATTTCCTGTATTCATCATTATTGTCATTAAAAGTAGTGAATAATGAGCTATGCAGATGTGTGTCATGTTGCAATAAATAGTGTTAGAAAAGTTGTGAACAAATTCCTAATAGTGTTTCAGTACTGTGGTAGGTGCTGAACCCGGAACAATTTAGACTTGATCTTGGTCTTCTGGGAACTTGAAATCTAAGCTTAAGTATGTGTGACTAGAAGAATGGAAATTCAAATCAGTATTGGAGCCTAAAGTGAAGCCTTTGGGGCCCAGGTCTAACATTTGCTGAGGCCTACTATGTGCCAGATGCCAGTCTTGGGTGTTTTATTTGTGTCATTTTCCCCTGGCAGCAGCTTTATGAGTTGGGGGTTATGATTATCTCTATTTTACATATGAGGAAACTGTGATAAAAATTATATTGCCAAGATCACACAGCTAATAAGCTGCAGAGTAGGTAATGAAATAGAGGAAAATGCCTTGTGAAGATGAAAGGTAGTTGAGTCTTTTATATTACTGATGTAGAAATCAGGGTATTAGAGAATTTGGTAGCATGAATGGTTGAGAGAAACAGAACAAAGGGATGGGGAAGAGGTCAGCTTTTATTTCATTCTAGAATGATATAATTTGATAAAATAATGGGCAATATTTAGGGAACTCTTACCGTTTGCCAGATGCTAAGCTATAACCTTTGCATTTAGCATCTCATTTAATCCTCATGGTGACCCTGTGAAGTTTCTATTATGATGAGCTTATTTGTGAAGATGAGTAAACAAAGATGTGATGGGGTTAAATGCCTGGTCCAGGTCACACAGCTGGTGAGTGACTGAGTCACAAGTTCTACGTGAAGGTACCTGACTTGAAAGCTCCTCACCTGCCAAGCCATTGAGCCCACTGTTCCGTCTCCTGTACCAACAAGGACAGCAAGGCCCCAACAATGTGAGGTTACACTGCTGATCACACAGGGCTAAGATGGGTTTTCAACTCCTAGGCCTTTTTTCAGTTAGACTATCTTCTTTCTCTCTAGAAGCCTTCACCGAGTAGTTGTACTTAAGTTTTAGTGTTTCAAGGCAAAGAGCAGGATGAATGTAGGCTTTGAGGTGAAAAGTCAGAGTTATGTTTGGGAATCGGGAAAGGTAGAATGAGATGGGGCCAAATTATGGAGGCACTGCATGGTTTTCTGGCAAAACTTGCACTTTATTTTTGTAGGCAGTGGGCAACTCTTAGTAATTTTGAGCAAGGGAAACATGTAATTAGCAATGGCATTGATCATTCTCAGCACACCATACAACCCCATACAACCCATTCTCTCTACTTTGTGGGAGGAAATGCAAAGGCTCAGAGAAGTACAGCAGCATTCCTGGAAGTGCCCAGCAAATTGTCAGTGGAAGAAGCAGCAGAAGCCTACACTGCTGTCTCTCTTTCTAGCTCTGGCAGCTGCTGGCCCCCTTCCTTTCACTCTGCCTGCTCCCTTTCTACCTCTTGCCCACTCCCCCCTGGCACAGTGGAGTCCTCTCCATCATTAGAGCAGCCAGTGGGGTTCTGCTGTAATTAAAGGAAGCCAAGGGGGAGAATCAAGGCAGAGAAAAGGAAAAAAGCAACCACCAACAAAACATTTTATTTCCCACACAAACTCCCTAACAACTGCTGCCTATTGCCTTTCATGGGAACCCGTTTGCTTTAAATGCGGCAGAGGGAAACCCACAGGATGATGTGGGAAAGCAGGTTATTAAGTTGCCTTCAGGCTGCAGAGTAGGAATTTACTCCTTTTCTTGTCCTTGCTACCCTGCAGTGCAAAACTGATCAAATATTAAGAGTTGAAAGAAACCTCAAAGGTCATTTAGTTCAACTTCTCCTCTAAGACAGGGCTCCCTCCATTGCCTTTCCCTCCCTGTATAGCATCTCTGACATGTTGCTGCATGGCTCCCACCCTCCCCAGCTCCACACATTCACTGAACCGAAGCTCAGGTAGGGATGGGAAGACACTTTCACTAGCAAAAAACTGGCCGTATGAGCATGTTGTCATTTATGGCAATGACTCCGGAAGTGTCTAATTAATTCATTTATCCAGTTAGCCTCTTGCTCTCTGAAATGCTTTTTCTTGGTTGCTGAGCAACTAGGACAGGCTTTCAACACATGCATACTGCTGGTAATGAACCAGGAGTCTTTTCCTTTACCCCGGCAGCCCCCTACTCCCCTTTCTCCTTTGATTTTTCTGAGGCACAGCAAAGAAGAATATCTCCCGACCATTCTCCAGCCTTCTTGCCTTCTCCAGGCCTCTCTGAATGTGCATGCTGCTGCCTTAACACATTTTTAAAGGTAACTTTTATGCTAGGCATTTGTCATGGGCAAGGAGAGTAACAGGATATGCTGGCACACGGAGATGCCTTTGCAGAATAATAGAATTAGCCCGGCTCAAGGCTCAAGCAAGACTCAGGAAGGGCTTTTCTTGTTGTTGGGGAAGGGGGGAACCAGGGATTGGCTAAGGTTAGGTTTAGAGGTGTTCAGAAAAAGCAGACAGTCTGTCTTTGGGTGTTGCTGCATTAAGTGCAGCTTGACTAGGCAGCGATTCCATCTGTCTTTACAGTGTGTCCTTCATGGGGAATTGCCAGCCAGCCCCGACCTGAAGTGCATGTGAACAATAAACAGGGGGTGGGGGTGGAAAGGTGTTACTGAAAGGGAAAATATCAACCCAGGAGGGCAGCAAAGTGCCTTGAGGAATCGTCCTTGAAATATAACATATTCCTATTAAAGGATGTGAAAATGCCACAGGCTGCTTCAGGAGTTAGAATTTTAGACTGGACTTTGAGCCCAAACTTCCACCCTTCTTCATGTTTATAGATGAGAAACTAGAAGCTCAGGGAGGATAAACCATTTGCTCAGTATCTCTCAGCCAGAGTTTGAGTCTCCGGAGGCCCAGACCTTCTCATTTCACTGTATTGCTCTTCTTAGATCTCATTAAGGGATCCTTATTCATGAAATTAGTTGCTTGAGTCACCAAAGTTAACTTTTAAAAAATGAACTTTATTTTGGACTAGGTGAAGGTGGCACTGAAGATTTGCAGAGCTCCATTTCCCCCATTCACCTTGGCATTTGTGTACTGCAGATGTTAGGGACATATGCTGGGTCCAGTATTCAAATATTAATAAGAAAAGTTTCTTTGTTTTCAAAAAGCACCCCCTGTTGTAAAGGAGGTGAATAATAAAGGAGAGAGGGACCCCTTCTTAGAAGCGTTAAGAGAAGAGGATTGGGGCCACTTGACCTGGGCCGAGATCTTATAATGAAGGGGCTGTGGGGGTGGGCAGGTGTGAGGGACATTCCTGGACACTCAAGGGGACAGTGTGGGCCAGGGTAAGGAGGCATGAGAGATGGTGGCATATTCAGGGATGAGAGAGAGATCTGAGAATGAAGCCTTCAGGCCAACTGGGTTTTCTCTGATACATGGTAGATGGCTTGGTGCCACCCATACCAACTTCTGGAACACACTGCCTCTTGCTATCTGGAATAATAATAAAGCCCAGTTACCACTATGCATGTGTTGGTATGAAAAAGCACATGTCAGGTTTTCTGGATGGAAATAACTTCCCTTTGAAGTTAGTTCATAAATAATGATGAAGGCCATAAAACTACACCCTCACTGCACACATATTTAGCTACTGCTGTGGACTGGGAGCAGAACCTTTGGGAAAAGCAATTGCCTAGAGAAAGAATGAGGGACTATGTGTTGTCTAGCACTGGCTTCCAGAGCCTCCTATGGGACCAAGGGAGAACTTTTATGGAAAAAGGAACTATTCCATGGCACTCACAGTTTGTGGCATTCACCTAGTCACTCTGCAATTCCGAGGCATAGTCAAAGAAAGAAGTGGCCTGTGACAATGGTTAACCAGGCCTTTCCAGGTGAAGATATTTCTTTACTACCAAGCATCATCTGTCATGGTCAAGTTCTTCCTCTAGCCATCCAGTTACATTCTCCTGGTGTCAGGCATTCTTTTGCCAAGGTGAGGCTTGCTTTTAGAGGGCTCAGAGATGGCAAACAGCATTATGGTGTACTTGTTAGTGTAAGATATACCCTGGGAATTTTCCTAACAGTGTGATTTGAGTTTCTCTGGGGATTAAATTGGGGGTGGCTCTTATTTTACTGCTAAGACTTGTTACTATACAGTGCACACTGGGACGGCAATCACAATGTGTCTGTGGAACAATCAGACAAACATGGCAATCTAAAACTCTGGAAAGGAAGAGTCTGTGACTTTTTATCCAATACATATTTGTTACATGGTGCTTTGGTGGATGAAGACACGTACCTCTTAGGTTTCCTAGACCCGAAGATGAGGTGTTCGGTAGTTCCTGCCTCTTGTTCTTTCCTCTGTTTTCCTTTGGCGAAAAATGAGTTTTGTCTTGGTAAGTTCTGTTAAATCTGTTCTTTTCCAAATGGAACTGCTAGTGCATGGTGGAAGATACTGGAGCTTTCTCTCTCTTGGGTCATTCCTTGCCATCCACTGGGTAATTCGATTTCCCATTTTCTGAGATGTGCTCACAGAGGTTGTCTCCAGCCCCCCTTATATAAGAAGGCAGGGTGCATCTGGTGCCAAATTTTATTCAACCCTGTAACAATCCCTCCTTTATGACATCACTGCTTATCACCATGGTAACATTTCCCCCAAGTCACAGAGACTGGATTGTGGCATCATAACATCAGGCAGGAGGAGAAGAGAAGAGAAGAGAGGAGGGAATTGAAACTGCCAAGAGGGATGAAATGCCAATAAAATAGCATGCAATGCCAGAAATATAGGATTTTCCTGTCTGGATCCTTGAATGGAGAGTCTAACCATGGGTTGCTAGAATATACCTCATCTAGAATAAGGAGGAAGAGCTTTTATAGAATGTAGACCTGGAACCCTTTGTTTTTGCTCAATATTTGTTAGGACAAATGGAATAATTTAATGAGATATATCTTGTATTTTATATGTATTTTTTATTTGTTCCTCACAAAATCTCTATGAACTATTGGATCAGAGAGGTTAAGCAACCTGCCTAAGGTTACACATCTAGAAAATGGCTGAGCTGAGAATTATTAGGGGCATAAGTTATAAACTTTTGCTCTCATGCAGTTTACAGCTGGGGAGGGTAGAATTTTCAAGAAAACCCAATACATATAGTTAAAATTGTGGTAGCTGTCACGGAGAGAATAAACATGGTGCTTTCAGTGAGGAGATACTGGAGAGCACGTGGACTACTTATGTTTCTGTGTTACTAAATTTGGGACAGGACTGCATCTAGCAGGTATGCTTTTAGATGTGTAAGGCACTGTTCTTACTTTTCTCTTCCTGCTTGAGCTCACTTTCTGGGTCCCATGACTAGTTGGGACCTTCCTTTTGGCTACTTTTCTCTGCCTGTAGCCCATCTTTCTGCACTGCTTCTTCTCTATTTGTCTTCTCCCTTCTCCTGAGATCTTCCTGCCAGCTGTCCTCCATCCTGTTTCTTCCTGTCTCCCACCTCTTTCTCTTAGGCTGTAAACTCCTCAGAGATAGAAGACATTCTCCTCTGTTTTATATCTTGGCTTACCCAAGGATCCAGCTAGAAGGTCTACTGCAAAAATAAATGAACAATGTCTCCTTTTTTTTAAAGTAATGCCTAGATTTTTCTGTTAAAAATATTGTCTAATAGACATTTCTTATCAAACTCTGACTGATAAATGAATGAACAAGTGACAACTGAACATTAAAAGGGAGGGAAAATCCCAGAGTAGATAGCTAATCTTGTGCAATTCCACAGCTTATGTACTGTTGTTGTTTTCATGAGTTTACTTTGACTGTGATTTCAAGTTGTATTCACATGATTTAGCCACATTTTCTCTTAGTACAACTGATCCTCATCTGTAGGGTGGTGTCAGTTAGCTTAGTGCCTCACAGGGTTCTAAGAGCAGGGGGTGCTTTACTGTAGACCCCCTCTGGGGACAGCTGTGCTATTGCTCCACCTGGAAATAGATGGATTTTGAGGAAGCCTGCAATGCGTTGGTGCCACCTTGATGAATTTTCCCTAACTCTTCTGAATTTCAGAAGCATTTGCTGCTTAGGTTCGAGGCCCCTTCATTGTACTCCTAGGACTTAGAGTACACAGGTTGGACTCTATATGGTCTCCAAAGTTTGGGTGCCTGACTCAGCTGAGCACCTTACTGTTTGGAGACCTGCTATTATACTTTATTGTGACAGGCATGTGTGTGCACACACATACACGTGTATGTATTTTAATTAGTGATCCATATTAAATGTTTTTACAATCCAAGCTTGTTCCTTCTTGGACCTGGAATAACTCAGTCTGACTGCTGACGGGGCCCTTCTGGATCTCCTTTATTGATTTTATCAGATCGTTTATGACTGGCACATCCAGAACTAATAAGTGGCCTGTTTTTCTTTTTCTTTTTTTTTTTTAAGTGCTCCATAGGGAGTGAATAGTGAGTAGATAAGATCACAGGCTTTGGAGTGAGATAGACAAGGATTTGATCCTGGTTGAGTCTCTTACTAACTATATGGTCTTGGGTAAGTTACTTATATTTTCTACATTTAAATGTCTTCATTTGCCAAACGGGAGTGAATCTTAGTACTTATTTCATGGTGTTGATGTTCAGATTCAGTGAGATATACTTGTAAAGTCTTATCATGATGTCTGCCTCATCAAAGTTACCTATAATTAAGTGGGCCAGAGGTACCATTTGCATATTTCCCCCAAAACTTAAGTAAACACTTTTTGAACTTGGTGCAAAACTTTAACTGTAACACATATCATATCTAGACTTCCTCAAATTTGATTTAGAAGGATCTGAGTAATTGGTATTTTAATTGTTCTTCATTTAGCCGGGCTCGGTGGCTCCACCTGTAATATCACGCTTTGGGAGGGTGAGGTGAGTGGATTACCTGAGCCCGTGGGTTCGAGACCCGCCTGGGCAACTTGGTGAGACCTCATCTCTACAATAAATCAAAAAATTAGCTGGGCTTGGTAGTGCGCGCCTGTAGTTCCAGCTACTTGGAAGACTGAGGCGGAAGGATCGCTGGAGCCCAGCAGGTTGAGGCTGTGGTGGCCAAGAATGTGCCACTGCACTCCAGTCTGGGCAACAGAATGAGACTCCAACTCAAAAAAAAAAAAAAAATTGTTCATCATTTACAGGTACCGTGGGTGAAGGGGACTTAGGAAGAGTAACTCCTATTATGGAATTGATTCTTGAGAGTTTTGTCAGATTAGAGATAGTTTCCCAAGTGAAACCCTGACATTAGGACTGATAAAGCAAATTAAACAGGTGCAGCCCTCTGCCTCTGAGAGCAAATGGTTTTCTTCAGATGGTACTGCCAGAGGGAAGGAAGCTCAGTGATACATGTGTGTGAGTTGACATGTACACACACTTCAATAGAGAGAAGTGTTGAGAGCCAGCATTGCCACTCAAAGCTGGCTCTATAACTTCAGGAAGTCAGTTCGTCTTTCTGGACTCCCAAATCCTCAGATAAAGAAGGGAAGAGGGAGACAGTTACTAGATGCTTTTCTCCCTCTCAACATTTTTTGTTGATATATAATATACCTGCACTAGAGTGCATGGGTTTTTAAATTTTTTTTTTAATTGTGGTAAAATACACATAACATAAAAGTTGACCATCTTAACTATTTTAAAGTGTACAGTTCAGTGGTATAAGCACATTCATAATGTTGTGCAGTCATCACTGTTGTCCATCTCCAGAACTCTTTTATCTTGTACTAGGGTGACCCCCCCAAACTCAGAATTTATTTATAAAAAATTGTGTGTTTGTTCTTACATGTTTAAACTTCAGTCACCTTGAAAGTACTCTCTGTTTGATGTAATATGCCCATCAGGAGATGCTTTCTTCACTGCTTCAAACAGTCTTTGAACTTGTCAATTTTGACCCTTTTTTACTGCTTCTGCTGTTTTTGTTTCACCTCTTCCACATAGGCAAAATATTTCCCTTTGAGGACTTTTTTCATACCAGGAAACAAACAAACAAAAAAGTTGCTGGGGCAAGAGTGGGTGAATAAGGAGGGTGGGGTATGGGGCTCATGCTGTTTTGGGTCAAAAACTGTTGAACACTCAGCGAAGTGTGGGCAAGAGTGTTGAATTGCCACATGTTGTTCATGTAAATTACCCATCATGAAACAAGTGAATGTATTGAAAGAATCTCCAAAAAAAAAAAAAAAAAAATTCACCGAAGCTGAATGCAACCTCTCACAATAACACTAGTTGGTACACTGATCTCAACGGATTCTTAGAACACTTATGTAGTGGAAGCCTGTACTGCAAGGTCCCACCTTCCAAAAAGATAAATCCAGGCTTTTTGGTTCCCCCTCATAAAACTGAAAGTCTGTAATCATTAAATAAATACTCCTCAGTTTCATCCTATTTCCAACTCTTGGAAACCACCATTCTATTTTCCAGCTCTATGGTTTTGACTGCTCTAACTTCTTTTATTTATTTTTATTTTTTGAGTTGGAGTCTTACTCTGTCGCCCAGACTGGAGTGCAGTGGGTACTCCTGGCCACTGCAGCATTGACCTGCTGGGGTCCAGCGATCCTTCTGCCTCAGCCTTCCAAGTAGCTGAAACTACAGGTACGCGCTACCACGCCCGGCTAATTTTTTGATTTATTGTAATGATGAGGTCTCACCAAGTTGCCCAGGTGGGTCTCAAATCTGTGGGCTCAGGCAATCCACTCACCTCAGCCTCCCAAAGCGCGGGATTACAGGTTGAGCCACCGAGCCTGGCTTCTAACTTCTAAGTAAGTAGAATAATACAGCATCTATCTTTTAATGCCTGAATTAGTTCACTTAGCATAGTGTACTCAAGGTTCACCTATGTTGTAGCATGTGTCAGAATACCCTTTCTTTGTAAAGCTGAATAGTTTTCCATTGTATGCATATACCACATTTTGCTCATGCATTCATCTGTTGCTGGACACTCTAGGTTGCTTCCACATTTCAGCTATTGTGAGTAATGTTACTGTGAACATGAATATATGGTATATGAATACGTCTTTGAGATCCTGCTTTCAGTTATTTTGGGCATATGCCCAGAAGTGGAGCTGATGCACTATGTTGTAATTCTATATTTAATTTTTTGAGGAACTACCACATCCACATTGTTTTCAATAGTATCTATACCAATAGTGCACAGAGTTCTAGTTTCACCAACACTTATTTTCTGTGTGTGTGTGTGTGTGTTTAGTAGTCATCTGAATGGTCATGAAATGATATCTTATTGTAGTTTTGATTTACATTTCCTTAATGATCAGTGATGTTAAGCATTTTTTCTTGTGCTTATTGGCCATTTGTATGCTTTTTTTGGATAACCATCTATTCAAGTACTTCATCTATTTTTAAAATAATTTTTTTAATTGTTAAATTTTAGGAGTTCTCTGTATATTCTGGATGCCATCACCTTATTAGATATAGAATTTGCAAATATTTCCTGCCATTCTATCAATTGCCTTTTTACTCTGTTGATAGCATCTTTTGTTACATAAAATTAAAAAATTTTCATGAACTCCATCTTGTCTATGTTTTCTTTTATTGGCTATGCCTTTGGTGTCATATCCAAAAATTTACTGCTAAATCCAACGTAGTGAAAGTTTTCCCCTGTATTTTTCTTTTAAGAGCTTTATAGTTTTATGTCTTACTACTGGATCTTTAATATATTTTGAGTTCATGTTGTATATGGTGTTAGGTACTTAATTATTTTGCATGTGGATATTGAGTTTTCTCAGCACCATTTATTGAAAAGACTGTCCTTCCTCCTTTCAATAGTCTTGACACCTTTAAAAAAAATCATTTGGCCATGTATGTGAGAATGTTTCTGAGCTATCTGTTCTGTTCCATTGATTTATATGTCTGTCTTTGTGCCAGTACCACACTGTTTTGATTATTGTAGCTTTATATTAAATTTTTAATCAGGAAATGTTAGTCTCCCAGCATTGTTCTTGTTTTTCAAGACTGTTTTAGCTATTCAGAGTTCCTTGAGATTCCATATGAATTTTAGGATGGCCTTTCCTATTTCTACAAAAGTCATTATTGGGATTTTGATAGGGATTGCATTGAATCTATAGATTGCTTTGGGTATTATTGACATCTTAACAATGTTAAGTCTTCTATTACATGAACATGAAATGTTTCTATTTATTTCTTCTTTTATTTCTTTCAGCATGTTTTATAGTTTTCATTGTACAAATTTTTCCTGTCTTTTGTTAAGTTAAATCCTAAGTATCTTATTATTTTTACTGTTATAGCAAATGGAATTGTTTTCATATTTCCTTTTCAGATTGCTTATTGTTAGTGTAAAGAAAAGCTACTTGTTTTTGTGTGTTGACTTTGTATCTGGCTACTTTGCTGAATTAATTTATCAGTTCTAACATTTTTTTGGTGTGGGATCTTTAGAGTTTTTCTACATACTAGATCATGTAATGTGTAAACAGAAATAGTTTTACTTCTTTCCAGTTTAGATGGATTTTATTTATTTTTCTTGTCTAATTACTCTGATTAGAATTTCCAATACAGTGTTAAATAGAAGTGGTGAAAGCCAGCTTCTTTGCCTTGTTTCTGATCTTAGAGAAAAAGCTTTCAGTCTTTCATCGAGTATGATGTTCATTGTGGGTTTTTTATATATGGCTTTAAAAAAATTGAGGTAGTTTCCTCTATTCCTAGTTGAATGTTTTTTGTTATGAAAGGGATGATGAATTTTTTCAAATGCTTTTTCTGCATCAATCATGATGGTCATGTGTTTTTCCTCCTGCATTCTGTTAATGTGGTGTATTGATCAATTTTCATGTATTAAACCATTCTTGTCTTCCAGGAATAAGTTCCACTAGTCATAGTGTATAATCCTGCTAAGATGCCACCAGTTTTGGCTTACTACCATTTTTTTGAGAATTTTTACATCTGTGTTAATAAGGGATATTGGTCTGTATTTCCTTTTTTTTTCTTTTTCTTTTTGGTCATGTCGTTGCCTTTGGGATCAGGATAATACTTGCTTCATAAAATTAGATAGGAAGCTTTCCCTCCTTTTCAGTTTTTGGGAAAATTATAAAAGGATTGGTGTTAGTTCTTTAAATGTTTGATGGAAGTCAGAGAAGCCATCAGGTCCAAGGCTTTTCAAGAAAATATTTGAGTACTTAGTTTTCTTACTAATTATAGATCTATTATAATTCTTTCTTCTTCATTTAGTATGGGTAGATTTTCTGTTTCTAGTAATTTTCTCATTTTATCTATGATATCCAATTTGTTGGCATACATTTGTTCATAGTACTTATTTATAATACTTTTTATTTTTGTAGAATCAGCAATAATATCCCCACTTTCATTTATTATTTTAGTAATTTGAATCTTCTCTCTTTTTTTCTTAGTTCTTCTAGCTAACGGTTTGTCAATCTTGTTGATCTTTTCTAAGAACCAATTTTTGGTTTCATTGATTATTTTTCTATTGTTTTTCTATTCTCTATTTCATTGATCTAACCTTTACTTTTTTTCCCCATCTGCTAACTTTGGGTATAGTTTTTCTTCGTTTTCTAGTTTCTTAACTTGTAAAGTTAGGTCATTGAATTGAGTTTTGTTTTTTCATTTAAGTATTTATAGTTGTAAACTTCCTTCTTAGGACTGATTTTACTACATCCTATACATTTTGGTATGTTGTGTTTTTGTTTTTATGCATCTGTAAGTATTTTCTAATTTGCTTTTTGATTGTTTTCTTTGATCAATTTGTTGTTTAAGGTGTGTTGTTTAATTTCCATAGGTTTTTAAATTTTCTGGTTTTTCTTCTGCTATTGATTTCTAACTTCATCCTGTTGATGTTGGAGAAGATACTTTATGTAGTATCTATATTCTCTTTTTTTGGAATAGGAGTCTCACTCTGTCGCCCAGGCTGGAGTGCAGTGGCATGCTCATGGCTACTGCAGCCTTGACTTGCTGGGCTCAGGTGATCCTTCCACCTCAACCTTTCAAGTAGCTGGAACCACAGGCGGGAGCCACGATGCCCAGCTAATTTTTTGATTTATTGTGAAGACGAGGTCTCACCATGTTGCCCAGGCTGGTCTAGAACCCATGGGTTCAGGCAATCCTCTTGCGTCAGCCTCTCAAAGTACTGGGATTACAGGCGTGAACCACTACACCCAACTGGTATCTATATTCTTAAATCTATTGTATTTAATTTGTGGCCTAACATAAGATCTATCTTGAAAAATGTGTCATGTACATTTAAGAAGAATATATATGCTATTGTTGCATGGAGTGTTCTGTATATGTCTGTTATATCTAATTGGTTTATGGTGTTAATTCTTTTTTCTTATTTTTTGTCTGGTTGCTTTATAAATTTTTGAGAGTAAGTATTAAAGTCTCCAACTATTGTTATGAAACTCTCTATTTCTTCCTTCAATTCTGTCATTTTTTGCTTCATATATTTTGATGATCTGTATTCATTAAGTATTGATAATTGTTATATCTTCTTGCTGTTTTGAACCTTTTATTAATATATGGTGTCCTTTGTTTCTTGTAAATTTTTAAATTTAAAGTCTATTTTGTTAGATATTAGTATAGCTGACTTTGTTCTCTTTTGGTTAATATTTGCATAATGTTTTCCCCCATCCTTTCACTTTCAGTGTATTTGTCTTTGGATCTAAATGAAGTCTATTGTAGACAGCATATAGTTAGTTCAGGTTTTTATGAATCAGCGTGGCCAATCTCTGTCTTTTGCTTGGAGACTTTAATCCATTTACATTTACAGTTAACCACTGACAAGGAGGAACTTACTTTTGTCATTTTACTGTTTGTTTCCTATATGTGTCTTATAGCTTTTTTTGTTCATTTTCTACATTACTATTTTCTTTTGTGCTTAGCTGATTTCTTTTTGTAGTTAAACATTAAAATTCTTTTCTTATTTCCTTTTGTACATATTCTATAGTTATTTTCTTTGTGGTTGCTATGGGGATTATATTTAACATCCTGAAGTTATAATACTCTAGCTTAAATTTATACCAGCCTTTTTTTCTTTTAATTTTTTGTTTTATATTAAAGATGTGGGGTACAATTCAGGGTTAGGTATACAAATGTTCATTATGCAGGTACCCTTGTTGATGAGGTGTGCCCCCTCTTCCCCAGGCCGATTTCCACTACTGCCAATTCCATTTCCCTGCCCCCCACCTGGCAGTTTCCAACTACTGCCAATCATTCTCTTATATATTACGATAATTGTGCAAGGTCAGCTTGCAAGTGAGAACATGTGATACTCAGTTCTTTGTTTCTGTGAAAGATCACTCAGTATTATAGACTCTATGTCCATCCAGGTTGCTGTGAAGTTCATGATTTTGTTCTTCTTTCTGGCTGCGTAACATTCCATCATGTATATGTACCACATTTTTAAAAATCCAGTCCTCTTTTGATGGGCAGCATGGTTGGCTCCATGTTCTTGCTACTGTGAACAATGCTGTGGTAAACACACGTGTGCAGGTATCTTTTTTATAGAGTGATTTGAGTTCTTTTGGGTATATTCCCAGTAGGCAGATTGTGGGGTCATATGGAAGGTCTATTTTTAGATCTCTTAGGAATTGCCACATTGTTGCGGCATAAAGGTAACACTTCTACACTGTTGGTGGGAGTGTAAACTAGTATAGCCTCTGTGGAAAACTGACCAGCCTAACTTTAATAAATACTAAACTCTGCTCCTTTAACAGCTTTGCCCCCATTGTTTTCAGTTGTTGAGGTCACAAAATTACATCTTCATATATTGTGTGCCCCCCAAAGTAAATTAATAATTCTTTTAAATGCATTAACCAGAGTGCACACATTTTAAGTGTACATCTCTGTGAAGTTTTTACACATGATTACACTGATGTTACCCCACCACCCAAAGAAGATTAAGATCTAGAACGTTTATAACACCCCGGAAAGCTTTTTAAATGTCCTCTTTCCCTGGAAGTAATCAGTATTCTGACTTCTATTAAGTTTTGTCTGTTTTTGAAGTTCATAAAATTGAGTAATATGGTGTGGTAGACAGTCACTATATATGTGTCTAATGTGGCTGCAATAATCCTTTCCTTCTGATATTCACGTCCTTGTATTATCTCCTCCCCTTAAGCTGTTTCTAGTGACTAGGATATGGCAAAAGTGGTGGAATATCACTGCCAAGATTAGGTTACAAAAAATTTTGGCTTTCATTTTGCTTTCACTCTCTTTGACTCTTGTCACTTGCTCTGATGAAGCCAGCTGCTATGTTTGGAGCTGCCCTATTGTCAATAGCCAGTGAAAAATGGAGGCCCTTTGTCCTACAGAAATATGAGTGAGTTTGGAAGCAAATCTTCCCCAGGTTGAGCCTTGAGATTACTGTAGTCTGGCTGACATCTTGATTGAAGCCTTTTGAAAAACCCTGAGCTGGAGGACCCAAGTAAGGCGCACTTAGATTCTTGACCCACAGAAACAGTAAATATTTGTAGTCTTAAGCCGCTCAGTTTTGGAGTAATTTGTCACACAGCAATAGATCACTAATATTTATAGTATATTCTCCATGTCTTTTTTTTTCACTTTACATTATGTCTGTGAGATTTATCCCAGTGGACACATATAGCCTTACTTTGTTCTTTTTATTTCTGCATAGTATGGAAGTATAGGAATACATTAAAGTTATTTATCCATTTTATGACTGATGGACATCTGGCTTGTTTCCAGTTTTAGCCATTATGAACATTCTTGTACATTTTTTGGTCATTTGTACTAATTTCTCTTGAGTATATATACCCAAGAGTAGAGTAGCTGGGCCATAAAGTATACTTTAGTAGATACTACCAAATACTTTTCTGGAGTATTTATACTAATTCCACTCCTTCCAGCAATATATAAGATTTCTAGTTGTTCCACTTCCTTGCCACTGCTTGATATTTTTAATAGTTTTTCATTTTAGTCATTCTGTCAGGTGTGGTGATATATCCCACTGTGGTTTTTAACTTGATTACTGATGAGTGTTGAGCATTTTTCATGTGCTTAATGATCATTTGAACATACTCTTTAGTAAAATGCCTGTTCAAGTATTTTATCCATTTTATATTATTGTCTATTTTTAAGTTAGATTTGTTTTTTATATTCTGGATTTAAGTTCTTTGTCAGATATATTTATTGTAGATATTTTCTTACACTTTGTGGCTTGCTTTTTAATTCTATTAGTGGTATGTTTTTATAAAGGATTGTCTTAATTTTAATGAAACGCAATTTTTTTTCTTTTTAAAAATTTTATTTTAAAGTCGTGGGGTACAGTTCGGGATTAGGTATGCAAGTGGTCATAGTACAGGTAAAGTTTGGGTCTCCCGTTGGTCCCCACTTCACTTGGTTTGAGATCAGGTACCCTTATTGAAGTTATGTGTCCCCCACCTTGGTAGTTTCTAGCTACTGCCAATCCCTTTCTTATAGTATTATGGTAAATACTCAGGGTCTGCTTTTGAATGAGAACATATGGCATTCAGTGCTTTGTTTCTGTGATAAATCACTGAGTATTATAGACATTAAATCCATC
This sequence comes from Carlito syrichta, assembly GCF_000164805.1. NCBI lineage: Eukaryota > Metazoa > Chordata > Mammalia > Primates > Tarsiidae > Carlito > Carlito syrichta. The sequence goes on from NW_007250165.1 coordinate 100,948, forward strand.
CAAGTTTCTGTGAAGTCCATAATTTCGTTGTTTTTTATGGCTGCATGATATTCCATCATGTATATGTACCACATTTTTCTTAGCCAGTCCAGTTTTGATGGGCAGCATGGTTGGTTCCATGTTTTTATTATTGTAAATAGTGCTGCAGTAAACATGTGTGCAGTTATCTTTTTTGTAGAGTGATTTAAGTTCTTCCAGGTATATTCCCAGAAGGGGGATTGCTGGGTCATTTGGAAAGTAAATTTCTAGTTCTTTTAGGAATTGCCACGCTGTTTTCCATAGAGGTTGAACTAGTTTGCATTCCCACCAACAGTGTAGAATCGTTCCCTTTTCTCTGCAACCTCACCAGAATCAGTTGTTTTTTGTTTTATTAATGATGGCCATTCTTACTCTAAGATTATAAAATTTTTGTCTCTCTCCCAAGGTTGGGGAGATATTCTCCTATGTTTTATTCTAGAAACTTTATTGTTTTAACTTTCACATTTAGGTCCATGATTTATCTAGAACTTTTAAAAAATGTGTTAACATGTCTGATGTGAGGAGGGAGACAAATTTTATTTTCTTCTTTCAAATGAAAATGAATTTCAAATGGCACAACACCATTTATTGAAAACAGATTTTTGTTGCAAATCAAGTATCTTTTCTTGGGTATGTCTTTTAATTCTCTATTTGGTTCTGTTGGTCTATTTTACTATTTTAACACCAATTCCACACTGTCTTAATACTGAAGCTTTATAATGAATCTTATTATTTGGCAATCTGAGTTTACCAACTTTGTCTTTTTTCCTCATGATTGTCTTGGCTCTTCTTGACTGTTTACATTTACTTATACATTTTAGAATCACTTGTCAATTTCCACAAAAATAGCCTGCTAGGATTTTGGGGTAAGATTATGTCAGTCAGTTTTGGGAAGACGGATACTTTTTAGTTTTCCTTAATTTCTTTCGGCAGTGTTTCATATAAAAGTATAAAAGTGGAAAGGGCTTGTAAATCTTTCAGTAGATTTATTCCCAGGATTTTGATGCTTTCTGATTGACTTTAAGTGAGAATTAAATAATTTTTATTGTCTAATTTTTGTTGCTAGTTTTATTTTTAGATTCTTTTGGATTTTCTTTGCATTCCATTATTTCCTCTGTGAATAGTGAAAGGTGTTTTGTGTATTTCTGTTCTTCATACCTTTAATGTCATTTTCTTGCTTTATTGCATAGGTTATGACCTACTCAGTGTTGAATTGAAGTGGTGATACTGGACATCTTTCTCTTGTTCCTGAGTTCAGGGGAAAGCATTCAATGTTTCACTAAAAAATCATCACATTGCTGTAGCTGGTTATGGAGGATTTTTACTAGATTAGGGATAAAAGACTCTTTTTCAGGTCTCACATTTGATGATTGCTTCTGATAGTATGAAAAATAAAAGCTAATATATAAAAGAAATATTGATGAGAACATAAGTGAGAATAAGAAAAGTATGAGAGAGAAGTAGAGTGTTAAAAAGGAGAGTAAAATAATTTCTTGGATGCCTCATATGTTCCAGGCATTCTGAGAGCCGAGGTAACTTGTGTTGGGTCACATGGCTAATGAGGACTGGAGGTTGGAGGAGTACCCAGGTCTGCTGGGGATCAGGACTTATTCTTCATACTGTGTTCAGAAGGAGAGTAAATGAATGATTTGTAAGAATAGAAATCCTCCTATAAGCCTAGGGTATTGCATTTCTTCCCCTCTCTCTCTTCATCTCTTCTTCTTCCTGAATCTTTATTTATTTCTAGGTCTCGACCTTGATCTTGGATTTCAGCTTGATCTCATTCTCTCTCCAGTGGCAGAATGGTGGTGTGTGCCTTCTTTCCCCTTCCACTGAGATCACATGAGACTTCTGTGCTCTGAGCTGCCTCTTATTTTAATTAAGCTATTGAGACATCCATTACATAATGCCAGTGACCCTGGTCACTAAGATCGCAATAGCTGGGGCATGAGATTAATGGTCATGTCTCTTTATGGTGTCTTGATGGTGTCAGTGCTCTGCAAATTATGGCAGTCCAACAGTCACAGGGACACATGGAGTAAAAGGGGTGAGCAAGCTTCGGGCTGGAGTTGAGGCTGTAACCACCCCTCCTCACCCCAGAGAAGCCCAACCTTTTGTGAAGACAAGTCAAATTTATCTCCTGTGGCTAAGGACTCTGTTTTGAACCCAACCTAGTCTTGTTTGAAAGGGAGGCAGCTATGCTGCCTGAGCTTTCTGAAACTGGGCCATTTCCCCTGTAGGTTTTGCTTTCTTTTTTGCAAAGTCTGTCCTGAGGCTATTGTTTGGTTTTTAGTCCTGACTAAATTAGTATGTTTCCATTTAAGGTGAAAACAATATAAAAACAACCATAAAAAGGGACTGAGGAAGGAACAGAATAAAGAAGGGTTGAGTGCAAATGTGTTTTGCATTGTTTTAATATATTTGGAGGCTAGCCAGTCTGCCACAGCTTGCCTAGGAACCTGGTATTGTGCATTTATTGTGTGGCAGGAAAAATTGTTGTGGAAGAAGCTGAGATATGGGTTAAGAAGTTGCTTGCCTGGGGACTCCTGGATCATCATCTTCATTATTGAAGCATTAAACACCCTTTAGTCCCCAGGTAGCTATCAGAAGGGTGGTTCAGAGGTTGAAGTGTGGTAAGAATTGGGCCGTTATCTGCCATTAGCCTGCTGTTCTATAAGGCAGTACCCTTTAACCCATCCCTGGTCTACAGCCAGTGTCCTAACTGGGGCCATTTGTTTCCAGGGAAAGTGTGGATGATTTAAAACCATTCATTTTCATTTTTGGAAACGTAGGATGGGGCAGGGGTGGGGTGGGGAGAGAGAGAACTACTGAAATTATTACATCTCTGAGATTTTCAAACGTTTTCTCTCTTATTCAGTATTTTAAAGAATGAAGGGTAGTTCATGACCAGACCATTTATTTAAAGCAGGAGGCACTCCCACTTCCTAGGGGCTTGCATTCTAGTAGTGATAGAATTGATGTCAATGTTAGGCACATGTGCGCATGGACTGGGTTTCAAACAATTAAATAATAGTGAGAATGCCAGAATTAAATTTTTTAACTGGGCGTAGACCCATTCAATCAACAATTGAGTGTTCTTCAAGAAGAAATAACATTTCATGTTTCCCTACATTCTGCCCTGAAAGGAATAGTAAAGCATGACAAAGCCATGAGGCTTTAATAATAGAAAATCCTGTCCAAGTGAGGAGATTACTATTACTTGGGGTTGACTGGCTGGCTAAGCTAGTCCTATTCTATACAAGTGGCCTCCAGAGAGTTGAGAGCTGTAAAGGTAGCTATTAAGTGAGTTCATACATGTAAAACACCTACATTTCCTGGCACATGGTATATGTTCTATCAATATTAGTGGATGTGATTATTATTGATGAAAAAAAGTTGAAGATTAAAAGGCAGCTGGGCCTGGTCCTTAGGCTTAGAGTTTGAGGGCCAAAGCACCAATTAGGTTGAAGGAAAGTGTCCAGTACAGGAAAGTAGGTTATACTAGGTGTCCCTACATGTTTGTAAGTATTTTTCCTGCCTCTTTGATGATTTTGCTGGGTCTAACCTAATGGGAAGGTGAGCAGAACTTGCTGCCCCTACTGTTAGTACCCTGAGGGCAGGGATCACATCTGTCCCAGCAGTCTCTGGCCTGTGGAATAAGATATGCTTAAAATACATTTTTGCAGTAATTGAATGATGTGTCCAAATGAGTCAGCAACAAGCTGTGGTGGCCCTAAATAAAATATTGAGGTTTAAAGAAATAGTAGCAATGTGCCCATCACAAGGCCCTGCTCTGTTTTCTTTACTCTTCAATGTTGTGTTCAGGTCAGGCATCCCAAGTCAAACACGAGAATCACTTGACGCAGGAGACCAGGACAGGGAAGGACACTGGAATTCCACTGTGAAACAAACTGTTCAGAATATAGGTTAGTTTAATCTGGAGAAGAGAAAACCTTGAGGATGAGAACTCTGAACATTTGAAAGGCTTTTATGCAGAAGGACAAGAATTGTTCTCTATGGCTTTAGAGGACAAAAGTTAGACTGGTGATGAGAAATTGCAGGGAGACTGATTTTGTCACATCATAAGGAGAAACCTTGCCATGGGGAGAAGTGGTCAGCAGAGTCCTGTGATCTCTTTGGGTGGTTGTTGAGGGATTAAGGTGTATATAGGACTGTGGAATTTACCTTCAGAGTTCCTTCTGAAGTAGAAATTAAATGAGATGAGAACTGAGATTTCGTTCTTGTGGGAAGAGAAGAAAAAGCTGTTGGGGTGGCCCAGATAGGCCAGTTAGGGCTGCTGAGAAGCTTGTCTATCTTGAAACAGAAAAGAAGGGACCCATCAGTTATCGAGCACTTAGTATATGTCAGGAGTATTGTCAGATGCTTTCTTTCCATGAACTTATTTTTCTTGTAATACCATGAGGTGAGTAGCAGAGAAGGAAACATACTCATGTAGGTAGAGTAACTTGACCAGGCTTACCTTTTTCTTTCTTAATTATCTGGAATTCTGTGTTGTCAGTTGAATCCTTTTTACACCAAATTCACTTTTTCTTCATCTAAATAAATTACTTGCAGCTCAAAGGTACTGCTTCAAACCCTTCTAGAACTTATTTCAGGGGCTTGGATATTCCCCTAAGCACTGGATTTTGCCTTGTCAGCCAAGACTTTCTTCCCTTTCCTGTAGAGTCCTTGCCGAGGGCTCTCTATCACAGCATTCCATTTCTTCCTCTTCCCCTTGGTGTAGGGTTCCAGAAAGTCTTCTGTTGACCTTCCTTTAATTGCTAATAATTATTCAATTTTATATAACCCAGAGTGATAAATATTCATGAAAAGCATAGTGCATCAAGATCCAACACTTTAAGCTATTGTGTTTTTTTAATTAAACTGAAACATAGAATTAAATGCAATAAAATGAAAAAAAAAAGATAGCGTATGTTAGATCTATTTCAGTCCTACTGTGGGTCTGTGTGGAAGGAAGATAGAAGATGTTGACCTATATGTTGAGATATTCTATTGTAAAGTGTGTAAGGGAGACATCTAAAACATCTGGATCTGGCTGGATTCATTCATTCATTCACATATTTGTTGGTTAGTTCACTTGGCACACATTTTCTGATTACTACTGTGAACCTTAGAAGTGCCTCTCAGAGAGATACAAATAAACTAGAATGGAGACCTGGAAGAGCTGACAGTCCAGTCATGGATGAATCAGATGCTCTGATGAATCAACCACATCAGAGTTGCATGGTAAACACACAGGTAAACATAAAAAAACACACATTTGAGAGGGGCAGCATCTGCCTAGGGTGGGAGATGTAATGTCGTAGAGCTTGTGGTCTCCATCAGGTCTTAATAATTTACTGGTCTTGCCTTCACAGCATCTTTTCTCAGCCTTGTAAGTCTCATCTTTAGGAATGCTCTAGAAGCAGATGAGCCATGGACCTCAGAGAGACTGTCTAAAGTATGGATTCTGAAGTCAACCTACTTAGGTTCAAATCTCAGCTCTGGCATTTGCCAACTGCATGACCTTGGGGGAGTCATTTAACCTCCCATGCCTCAATTTCCTTTTATGTAAAGTGGGGATAATCATAGAACCTACCCTACAGGATTGTTGTAAGAGCTAAACTAGCTATTGCAGGTGAGGGGCATAAAATGGTGCCTGTACACAGAAAGTGCTGATATGCAGACGTGCCAGTTATTGCTATTTGTGCTGAGGTCTTATTACATGACTGCGAGGTTCTTTGGAGGGCTCTTGTGAGGTTTTCCTTTATAAGGAAAGCAGGCAAACTGCAGGCGAACCATTGTCAAGAGTTCTGAATTGCCCCTGAGAGTTGTTCTCAAGAACCAGCAGGACAAAAGCAAAGGCAAAGACGTAACAGATACCTTCCAGAACTCCAACCTGCAGTCAGAACAGGAGGCCAGCAGGGGAAGGCGCAGGGGCAGGGGAAGAAAGCAAACTTTCTAAGTCCATGCCCCTCTGAAATCTCCTTGCCTTGGTACCCTCTGGGCATGGGTAGCGGGGTGGGAGAAGAGGGGTACGGGGATCTAGGTGTAAGAGGTGCTCGCACATGCACATGGGCAGAACACACGCCACACTCTGTGGGTTGTGTTTTCTACTTTAAATGGGAAATGTGAGTTATTTATTTGTGTGCAGGCATGGGGAGATGCTCATGAACCAGTATGGGAATTTTCCTCAAGTAAACAAACCCACTTTCTGGAGAGGCGGTTGCTTTATACAGCCTGAGAGATGAAGAAGAACCTGAGACCCAACCATCGCAGCAGGGTTCTTGGCACCCTGGAGTCCCTTTCCAGGTGCCAAGAGGTGACTCCGTCATCCTCCCCCGTCCCTGACTGCAATGTGGGGGCTGCAGAGAGAACTCCGATCCCAGTCCTCCCACTGAACATCACCAAGCATGTCTTTTTGCGTCAATTCGTACTGTAGTCATTTCAAGTCAGAGATGGACAGGCTGTCCTGCCCGGTGATAGCAAAACAAGGCAGTAGAAACACTTTGTGATTGTATGCTTTCTGACTTTATCTCCAGAGCTGTGAAAAGAAATGGCCTCTTCCGTTTGTTTACATGGAAAAAATTCCTCATGCTGATTCAGAAACATTTCACCTTGCACACCTGGTCCAGAATAGGTGCCTCATAGTTGGTTGGTGAATGAATATGAGGCCAAGTTCAGGGTCTGCATGGCCTGGACTCCTCCATGTTTTGCCTCCGTGAAGTTGGGCCAGTGTCTTAGCCTCTGTGGCTTCCTTTCCTATACAAAGGGGATAATGGTGTAACTACCTTGTAAGACTGTTGTAGGAGTCCATGCGAGTCTGAAGAAAGCCTGAATCTTGTAAGTGCTCAGCAGGCTAGCTATTATTTTTTTGTATTTTATTTATTTTTCTTTTCTTTTAAAAAATTCTATTTATTATAAAGATGTGGGGTACAATTCAGGGCTAGGTATACAAACATTGATCATGCAGGTACCCTTGTTGATGAGGCATGCCCCTCCCTCATCTAGCAGCTTCCCCCAATACCAGTCCCACCCCCCCTTCCCCTGACAGTTTTCCACTACTGCCAATCGCTTTCTTATAGCATTATAATTGTTCAAGTTAACCTTATGAGTGAGAACATATGGAACTCAGTTCTTTGTTTCTGTGATAAATCACTCAGTATGATCGACTCCAAATTCATCCAATTTGCTATTTTTAAAAGTACTTTCAGCTCTAGCATTCTAATTCCAGGCAGAGGGATGCCGCTTATGGAACTTGGGTCAAGTCGTCAAAGACTGACCCTTGTAGGTAGTGGTATGGTTAATGCATCCTTCTTCCCAGGCTGCCAGGGTGGAGGATGGGGGCTGTTGGACAAATCGCAGCAGATGCAACATTATCTAGCAAGTTTATGTTTCTAAAATCTTTGGAGAAATCACATTCAAGCAGGAAAGTATTCCAAAATGATTGCTGGATTAGGAAACTTGGATGCCCTGGGTTTGGTACCAGGAGAGAGGTAAGGATGGAGGGGCGTGATTCTGGTTCCTAAAGCAAGCTGTGAGCTGCTCTTGAGGACAGATGCAGGCAGCTCTGAAACTTTCTGCTTTTTGCTCCTGAGTCTTGCCCATTCTTGGTCCAGGAGATCTTGTCTAGTCATTCAGATCTTCCTTAGCTTCATGGCTAACCTGGGAGTCATTGACTTTCAGCCAGTGTTCTTGGGACTCTGCCTACCCTTGACATCTAAAGATGCTTTAGTCCAGTGCCTCACAGAGCTCAGAGAAAGGTTCTAAATGCCTTAGGAGTAGGGACACTTATCTTAACCAACCACATCGCCCGCCACCCTTTCAATGGCCCGTTCAAGTCAAGGTGACTTTGGATCTCAGTTGTGAATAGACCAGGAAGCCAAAGAAGACTTGGAAAGAGAAAGTCTTTTTAAATTAGGATGCAGTACTCAATAGAAAGTTTGAGTATAAGCCTGTATTTGCCTTTTGGTCTTAAGAGACAGGATACACTTGTCAGGGCCAGAATGCCCAGATACTGGATGGTTTGGATTCAGAAAAAGCAGCTACTTGGAAATGAATCTCAACTGCCTGCCCAGTGCTGGTCCTCACAATGGTTCTTTATGGTGAAGATAAAAGAAGGACCAGCCAAGACTTATCTAGTGAGTCAGCACAGCTTCCAGGATGCTCTAGCTAGACATAGTAATTATGGGGTGAATTGGCTTTAAGATTCAGAAGTGACAGGCTCAACAACAACAGTGGCTGGCAAGGCCTGGAATGGGTCCCTCTGCATTCATAAAAAGTCTTATTGACCAAACACTTTGCTTACTTCTTCAGCACATGTTTGGGGAGCACCTTGTACATGATGGGCTCAGGGCCCTGTGCTAGGACTAGCTAGGGATATAAACAATAAGACCAAGGCTTCTGGTTGAGTTAAAACAGTTGTAAGGAGATCTGTAGAAGGCCTGCAAAACTCTCTAGTAGGGCTTTTTAGAAAGTTCTGTAGGAACAGAGAACAGGTGTTACCAACTCCACCAGGGGAATTCACGGGATAGGGGTCACAACAGCTATGTTTTGAAGGTCCAAGGAGTTAACGTGGTGCTTCTTCAGTGGCTCAGGCCTGGCTCTGACAACAGGTACCCCTAGTCCTCACACTCTGCAGGGATGTGAGCCTGGACAAGTGAAGAGCAGTGAGCCTCAACTTTCTCAGTTCTAACCCAGAAATCATGGTACTGCCTCACAGGGTGGTTGTGAAGATTAAAGGGGGTGGCATCCATATAGTGTGCCTGGCATTGGTCAGTGAAATTGAGCCATTATAATCCTCTAAGCATTATAATCCTTTGCTTTATTTCTTGTTTCTGTCTTTGGTTGGTGACATGATTGCATTCTTTGCTATAGTGCCACATGGAATAAGGAATATGCATCTATTTATTTCTTCACTCATTCAATTCATTGAGCCATTTGTTCAACATTTATTGAGCACCCACTATGTGCAGGAATAGGAGCCACCCCTGGGACACAAATAGCTGTGGTTGGGCTGCAGTGATTACTCACTTGATTCTCCCTGCTGGCCAGTGGTTCCTCACTTGACCCTCCATGATGGTCAGACCCCTCTACCACTGACCACTCATGGGACCTCCAGACAGATTTAAAAACAAACTGCTTTTGTTCCTCTGGTGTCCATCTGAAAAATGAAGATGATGATAATACCAATCTTGTGAAATAATTGGGGAGATTAAATAAGCTACTACATATGATGAACACAGTGCCAGGCAATAGTTTAGAACGTTCTCAAGAAATGTTACCATTGATAGGTTTTTGGAATATGGATAGATAAATAGATAAAAGACAAGCTACACAAGAAGCCCTAAAAGATACAGGTATCTAAGCATTGTGGAAGTACAGAGGCGGCACATGTATGCAAGGCAGAGAGAAAGAATGTACTCAGTGTCCAAGAATGAGTTCATTGATCACCCTGGGGTTGCTTCTAAACACCCAGGCTTTTGTTCCCTGGCCCCATGGGTACTCTCTTAGTGGGAAGAGACTTCTACGGCCACCTATCAGTGCTTTCAGCAGTGGAGTCATGGGGCTGTAAGTCTGGGATCTGCTCTCCCTGCGCAGCCAAGAAGGAAAGGCAGCAACTGCAAGGGATCACCTGCACGAGGTGCCCTGGCATATCCTGATCCCGGTCACATCCCTCTCCTCTGTTTGACCCATAGCTCTTAAACCCCTCAGCTCAGCAGTGCCTCTTCCAGTTTATGATATTTCTCTAGTATGCTGTCTCAAGCCCTGGCCTACCTTCCCCACCTTTAAGCCTTAAAATAATATGCCTGGACATAAGGCATGGTTCTATACAGTGTTTCCCAAAAGGGGACATATTTGGCCTTTGTGGTACAGAGCTATCATATGCATTGTAGGACTTAGCCTTCCTGGCTTCACCCTTTAAATGTTACTGATTCCTTTTCATTTTGACTCCAAAATGTCCTCAAGAGAGTGGAACTGTCCCTAGTGAGACCCACTAGAGCTTAGGTGGGATAGGGTTTTACTTTTCCTCTCTTGGACTTCTTTGCTAACTTTCATTCCTTGGATTGATTGACTATCCTCTTGCCTGACCTCTAGTCTGCCCCAACCTGGCAGTGGGTTCCTGCAGCCCCAAAGTGGGAAGAAGGAAGTGTGGGAGAAGAATATTATGGTGGAAAAGTAAACAAAATGGAATGATAGTAGGTAAGAACAGGCGGCTGGTGGCACAGGAGTCACTTGAGAAACATATACTCTGATTTATCTTGTAGGCCCCTGCCAGTATCTCTGTGGTGGGGGAAGGTCAGATTGGAGGGCACAGCCCTCTCTCTGGAAGTGAGGCTCTTAGCATGGGCCTGGCTTTCTCTGAGGCATACAGGGACTCTGTAGGATGCTCTGTGGTGTCAGTTTTAGGAGAGTGGTACTGGAGGAGGTAGTAGGATGACAAGAGCAGTGACCAGCTGGGGACTGGTAGTAGGATGACAAGAACAGTGACCAGCTGGGGGTGGGAGTGCAGGGAATGGTGAAAGGGAGCAGTCAACTGCTGCAGACTCAGCCTGAGGTGACTACAGCCTCCTGTCTCACCCCGGAACCAGCCTCTTAGATAAAGAAAGTGACAAATAGTCAATTGCTATGAGTCCTGGAGTTGGTGAATTGCAGAGATGAAAAGTCAAAGTCCCTGTGGTGCCATCCCTAACCTGGTATTACAGTCAGAAAGGTTAAGAAACTCTGAGGAGAGCCAGATGAATTCAGAAGCTCACACAGTTCTTCCTTCCCCCTGCCCTTGTTTTATTCCCTTTTTCTCTGTCCCTACCCTTTCTTACCTATCCTGTTTCCATTCATCTCACCTCCTTCTTTGTCTTTAAAACTTTTCACTGCACATCTTGGGATCCTCAGAGAGCCCCACATACTTGATGATCTCTCTTAGAGCCACAAACCCACCACTTCTCAGGCTCTTCATCCATCTGTTCACCCATACATCTATGCATCTGTCCATCCATCCATCCATCCATCCATCCATCCATCCATCCATCCATCCATCCATCCATCCATCCTTCCTTCCTTCCATCCATGCATCTGTCAATTCATGCATCCATCCATTCGTCTATGCATCCATCCATGTATTTGTGCATCTATCCATGGAAGTCCTGCTTTGCATCTTTTCCCCATCAAGATGGTCTCTTCTTCTCAGCTGAACAGTAAGCTCCTTATTTCAGAGCCCACGACTCAGATTTTCAAAAATCATCCAGCTGATCTGACGTGGGAAATGGGGTGCTGTCTAAAATACTTTGGAGCTTTCTGGGCCCCTTACCCTTTCCTGCTGTCTCCAGGCAGTGGGTGACTGGGTGAATGGAAAAGCCCTTTTCTGAGGCCAAATGCTTATTAGTGGCTGAACTTTCTTGGATGATGAACATTTTTTTGGAGACAACCCTATATTCAAATGCCTGGGAGAGGTCATCCCAAACATAAATACACACTAAGGTGTAAATGATCTATGTGAAACTCTTCCCTGAGTGTGGTTGTGCACTAGGGACAGGGGTCAGGAGAAAGTGTGGAGTATGGGTGGGTACATGCAGAAACAGGGCAGAGGAGAAGAAACCCTTCAGGTTCCAAACTAAAAGGCAATAATTTGAGCATGAGAACTCAGTCTCACTGATATCTCTGGATCCACTGCCTGTCTTGAGAGAGTGAGAGGGGGCATAGGGCTGGAGGGCACAGGCTCTGGAGTAGACTCTGGTTCCATTCTCAGTTCCTACTTCCAAACTGTTTGCCCATAGACAAGTTCTAAGCCTCAGCTTCTTCATCTGTAAGGTGGGGATAATAATAATACTGATGTCATAGGGCTGTCATGAGGATTTGCTGAAATAAGTCATGTGCTTTGCTTTCACAGTGTCTGGCACATAACAGCTCAGAAATGTAAGTTATTATCATCATCCTCATCTGTAACTTCATAAGAGGTATTTAGAGCAAAAGAAAGAGGTATTTTCATATTTGGACCATAAGTTATAGCATTGCCAGATTTAGCAAATAAAAATACGAATACATACATGTGTTGTTTATCTGAAATTTAGATGAGTCGTGCTCTGCATTTTGTCTGGCATCCCTAACTCATTTCTCAAGAGCTGGGTCTCAATCACTTCCTCCATCTTGGTCCCAACTAGGACAGTTGCAGAAAAGGGTCAGGGAGGTCAGGAAGCAGGGACAGACTTGCACCCGCGCTGACCACCCACCCAGCAGCCCAGATGCTAGAAGATCTGTTACTGGGGGTGGAGGGGGGAACACAGCTATGGCATAGAAGCCTCAAGCTTGGTGGATGCAGAGGGTGTTGTGAATCAGAGCACGCTGATTCTAGCGCTTGCCAACCAGCCGTGGGCAGGGAGAGTAGCATGTGTGTGAATATATGAGGGAGCACAGCGGTGGGGACTGCATCTGTTTTCTTCTTGAAAGTAGCAGCCTGTGGATCTCTGAGCCCTCTCACCCCTGAAGGGTGTGTGGTTCAGCCTCAACTCTGGTTTTCTCCGGTTCCTGCTCTTTTTGTCTCCTCTCTTTCCTTTTTTCTTCCTCCTATCCCATTTCCTCTTCTTCTTTCCTTTTTCCCTCTCACTCTTCTCTCTCAAATTCCCTCCATGCCAGCCTTTCAAAGAACATCAGTGGGGTGGGATTTTCTGATGCATCCTTGGTTACCTGCTGTACTATACCCACAGGCTTTTTCCCCCTCCATGTGCTGGCTCCTGGAACATCCCCCCGCCCTTCTCCACCCTCACCAATGTGACCAGTCCTTGGCAGCAAGGCCCTGAGTCTCCAATGACAAAAAGACACTCATGGCAGTGACCTGTGGAAGGTGAGCTCACCCCTTCAGATGCGCACACATGCCAGGGAAGTGAGGATGTGTCACTCAGAGGTGCTGTCACCTCCGAGTTGCCTCTTAGCTAACGCTTTACTGCTCCACTTACTTAGGGGACTCAACGTCTGACCCCCTTCCTTCTTGTCTTGGCATACAAGGCCCTGCATGACTTCCCCCTTTTATCCACTCTTGCTTCATTTTCCATCACTCCTCTCCTCTCACCTGGAGCTCCAGGTAAATAGCAATGCATGTAGTTCTAAGAAAGCTCTGCCCTTTTCATACCTCCAGGCCCTTGTGCATTCTGTGTTTCTCCTGACTCAGCAAGATCCACTCAACCTTTGAGGTTCAGTTCAGATACCTCTTCATCCAGGAGGACTTCCTGATATCCTCTAGCAGACATGGCCCTCATGACTTTTTCTCTTATGGCTTGCTTACTTTGTCCATGTTGTCATCCATAACCCCTTCCATACTGTGTGGAGTTGTGGCTGTTTGCATATCTGTCTTGCTATACAGACTGGAAGTTACTTGAATTATATGTTTGAACCATTCCTGCCATAAGGCCTTTGCACACAGTGTTGGTTTTTCACGAAATACCCTCATCCGCTCAGTGTTCATGAGATCTTAGCTTAAATGTCACCTCTTCTGAGAAGCTTACCTGACACCCCTGACTCCTGGACAATTATTTTTTTTATTATAGTATCTGTTTTATCTCTCAATGGTTTATTATAATTTACTTATCTTTTGTCAGTCTTCACCAGTGGACAATAACACCAGTAAGGCAGGGGCCCTATCAGCTAGTTTTCCCATGCCAGTGTCATTTGCCAATGGACTGGATGGTGAGGTGTGAGGAATAGAAACACTGATGGCCTGGAGAAAAGGAATTCCAGATCAGGATTCCCTGGATGTAGTTAATGTAGAAATAGGGATGTGTGGACTGATTTCTCTGTAGACTGTACCGTCTCATCTTGTCTGGTTACTAGTTAATTTTGGAGTCAATTCCTCCACTGAGTGACATTGTCAGCCTCTCCTTTTGCATGTTTTAGTTTCAATATGTGTTCGTGTTTGTAATTCTTTAGCTTGGTTGCTGCCTAGCCAACAGAAAGGTCCATTTTCTGAAAGTATGTGGGGTGTTGGACGCCATAAGAGCCTATAACCAACTACCGAAGCCCAGCTCAAGTCCTGATGAGCTCACAAGTGAGTGTGTGTCCACACTTCAGGCTCTGGGTCTGGTTCGCTAGGAAACTGTAGTTTCCTTTATCCTTTGCCCATGACTGGGAAATTCCCTTATGATATATCTGGCCTACTTGGCAATACTCACAGAGGCATATTCTTGGGGATGAAGTACATCTCTGGACTCTGGGACTCCTTAAGGCAGTAATACAGTGTGGATTTGAGGGTTCAGTTCTCAGTATCCCATGTTCTGCTGCTTTGTTCTTCTCAGGAGGGCTGACTCGGAAATCCCCATTCCTGATGTCCCACCAGTAAGAAGTGAAGATTGTCAGTTTGAGAAAAGCCTGGAGGGATTATATGTTTGGCATCCCACACTTTTCAGATGAGGAAACCAAGGCTCATAGAAAAGAAATCCTTTGCCCAAAGTCACCAGATAGGAACCCAGGTCTCCTGCTGCCTCACCTGGGGTGCTTCACCCTCAAATATAGCCAGATCCTCTTGCAATGCAGAACATTAATTCAGAGGTGTGGGCTTTTGTGTCACAAGGACCTTTATATTTATTTTCACTGTGCAAAGAGAAATCTTCTCTTCTTTCATATTCTCCCTCCCCCCTCCTTGTTAATCATCATGAAAACACTGAGTTAATGAGGACAAGATCCCAGCTCCCGTGATGAGGGACAACAGGCATCTATCCACAGATCCACTATCCAAAGGTGAACTGCTGGCCCCTGACTGCACTGCTAGAGATCAGACAAGACTGTGTGGAGGGCTCCCCTCTGCTAACAACAACTTGATTCCTTTAAGGAAGAGAGCACCCACATGTGTGCAGAGCATTTTGTTTTTTAGATTCAGATTAAAAAAATATATTTCTGTGGGTTAAACCTTTTGAGAGGTCCATTGGAAAACTCTTCTGCAGACTGGCTTGATTCAGGTGTGTGATGATGGTAGCTGGTTCAGACCACTGCATCCTCGAGGACAGAGTCCAGGGGGGATGACTTGGCCAGCACCCTGTGGGCAGCTTATCCTGCAGTGCTGTTGCTCTCCTGACATGTGGTAAAGATGGGGAGGACGGATTCCATGGTAACAAGGCTGAAGAGTCCTAGCACCATGGTGTCATAGCAACCAAATGGAGGAATTCCATGCACTTGGTGACAGTGAGACCCCTAGATCTATCAGACTCAGACTGGCCCACTGCATTAGCAACCAGGCTGGGTCCTCTATATTGGGGGGGGTAAGGGTGGGAGGAAAATTAAAAAGGCTAGAGTGGGAGGATTGGAAGAAGTTGTTTGTGTGGGTTTGGAAAACTAAAAAACAAAATTATTAAAAGAGACAGAAATAGAGAAGTATCTGTTAGAAAGGTACAGAGTAAAGAGAAAAAAAATCAGACCTGGCTTTAAAACATCTCCTCTGAGTAGTATTTTCTGATTCATTCCTCCTATTTGGACTATTTAGTTTTCATATTATTTGTCTCGTCTGGAGTATTGACTTTGGCTTTGGGGACAACACTCACTTCTGGGTTTCCTCTGTTTTTCTCTGTTCCTTTTGCTAACTCAAGAGATGAAGCAGTTGTTAAAATAATAATAATTAGCCACTGTGTCCCTCACCATTTATGTTCTCATTTTTGGCTTGTGCTTTTTTCATGTGTCCACTTTGATTGATTAAATGAACTATGTTGGTGTGTGTTTGATTTCCTTTTACACTTTACCTTCCATTCTAGGCAAGTGTCTGGCTTTTTATCCTGAAGTGTGGACACATATTTGTGAGCTCATTAGGACTAGATTTGGGGTTAGGTCATTGGTAATAGGCTCTTGTGCTAATGCCTTTTACAACCTGGCTACCTTTCTCAACATGGATCTGGGGAAGGAATTAAAGCTTCATCCTCTATCTGTTGGGGAAGGGCAGGGATGGGTGTGGAGAGTACGGGAAGCCTCAGGGAGAAATAACAGAGGGAAAGGTGAATAGGGGAGACTTTTGCCTGCAGCAGCATAGGAAAAAAAGCTGGCCAGGTCGGGGTGGCTCAGCCTGTAATCCCAGCACTTTGGGAGGCCGAGGAGAGTGGATTGCCTGAACCCGCGGGTTCAAGATCAGCCTGGGCAGCTTGGCGAGATCTTTTCTCTACAATAAATAAAAAATGAGCCAGGCATGGTAGTGTGCACCTGTAGTTCCAGCTACTTGGAAGGCTGAGGTGGAAGGATTGCTGGAGCCCAGTGGGTCAACGCTGGGGTGGCCGTGAGCATGCCACTGTGACAGAGTGAGACTCCAACTCAAAAAAATGAAAGAAAGAAAAGAAAGCTCCAGCCATGTGTGTGAGCCATGGGTGCTTCAGTGGTCAAGGGCAGTTTTAGATGCAGAGTGTCTCTGAGACCTTTGGGCACAAGATGGATTGAGTTTTCCATGTATACACACTGAGTTCCTACAAGGTTAGTCTATGGTTTGTACTTCTGTGTTCCCCAAGGCACCTGCACAAGGTGCCTGCTCCATATTTATTGAATGAGTCATCATTCTTGTCTTTGTCCAGCTTATACTTTAACTGGAAAAATGGAACATTTCTCCATGATGCTCCAAACAAACTCCAGAAACATTATTAGACTACACAGTTTCAAGTGTAAAATAAAGATTTACTAACCACTGAATAAATATTTGGGGCATGTGGATGCAGTGGTTGGGGATTGGTGAAGTTCAGGAAAAAAATTCATGATAACCAAGGCTGTTGGTCTAGGCTGTCAAGAAAAGCATGTCTCTGTTCTCCAAGCAGGGACATAATTGCAGCCCACTGAGAGAACTCTGTATCCCTGGAGGCCTCAAAGTACAGTTTACTCAGAATCATCTGGAAATGTGTTTAGCTATGCAGCTTCCAAGGGCTTGGCCCAAAGATTCTGATTCAGCAGTTCTAGGAATCTGCATTTTTAATAAGCAGTTTTTGATGGCAGTCTGCAGTGAACCACACATTGAGAAACACTGCTCTACCTCAGGGGCATTACTCACATGGTGAAAACTCTTTGAGCCACATAAACTTCAGGGCTTGCTGTTCTTAGGGGATTCACAAATAGTTTTAACAACACTAAGGTAGTTTCTGTGGGGCCAGCAGACCTAGAAACCTTGCCTTCCCTGGCAGAGGAGAAATCATCAATACAGTCCTTCACTCTTAACTCATGAAGCCAGGAGGCAAAGGCAGGTTGGCTGAGCTCCAGAGTTTAGAGAGGTAAGTGAATATGCCCTTGTAGGTGTGTGAGGCTTACATACAGGTGATTAGGGTGAACTGATGTCATTTCAGCGGCCTTACCATGGGAGCTCAGAAATGCAAGAAAGGATAGAGACTATCAGGAGGGGACTTGCCATTTTAGAGAGTGATGTTAAAGATAGGAAGGCAAAGCCATCACGTTATGCATCAAGTTTGGAAAAAACCCAACCCATGTACTGCACTTTCTTTCATTCTGACTTTTCCTGCTGCAGTCTCACTATTGGGCAGGTGTTGAGGATTATGATAACAACCCCAAGGGTAATAACCAAGAACTGACATGTATTAGGTATTTGCTCTGTACATGCACAGTGCTGAGCATTGAATGCTCATTGTCTCACTTGGTCTTCACAGTGACCCTGTGAGGTCTGTGTACCATCAGTTTCCATTTAACAATTGAGGAAACTGAGGCTTCAAGCATAACATGTCCAGTGATTTACAGCTGGTAATTCATGGATCCAAGATTTGATGCCAGTCTCTAGGTTGGAAACATTATGCAAGAGGGAAATTCTTTTATCACCCTCCCTCTCTCCTCTCTCTTGTTCTCTTCCTCCACCTGCCAAGATGTGTATTCCACTCTCATCCAATTTATTCTATATAGCTTCTATTTTTGGTAGTTTATTATAGGAAATGGGGAGTGGAAATGGGATAGAATAAATATATTTTTTAAAGCATCTATTTGACACCAAACCTGTAGAGGTTTCTGTGCAGGACACTGGATAGCCGAAGTACAAAACAACAGAGCCTTGGCTATCCATGTGGTTGTTAGCAAAGTCCCTCTCCTGTGTTTAGCAGATGTCTTCTGCTTGATAGATTTATTTTCACATTAGATTCAAGGGCTCCTTTCTCCCCTTCTTCTTGGTAGGCAAATGGACATGCTTGTCAGCATAAAAGTTCAAGTTTTAAGAGTGAGATACAGAACCAGAAACTGCCCGTCTCTGAGATAGGCTTTCATGCAGACAGTTGGTTTGGGGAGGCAACATGGCTTTAGAGAAAAGAGCTTTGGAGGTAGATGGTTCAATTCCTGCCTCTCCAGCTTACCTTGGGCTAGTTACTTAATTTCTTTCAGTGGCTGTGTCCTGATTTCTAGCTCATGGATATTAGACTTGTGACTATAGTTGGTGCTGTGGCACATCCCCAAGATGCCCCACTCCACGATGGGCCTTGCTAACAGGAGTGTTGGCAGCTGAGTTGCCTCCCAGGAATTGCCCTCAGATTAAGAAAGCTGCTTATCCCTAGATCATGCCCCCTCTCTGGGGGGCAGATTGTGTCTGTGTCAGGGGTATGAAGGCCTGGTCATCTTGCCTTAAGTCAGAATAGCTCCGGAGCTTCCCATGGATGGCGAGGCCTCTGTTATGGCTACATCATGGTTCAACTCCAACTCATTCTGCCCAACCCTGCAGGCTTCATTCCCCCACAGGAGTTTGTCCTTAGGGTATCTCCAAAACAGTTACCTACCTACATGAAAATTTCTGTCTCAGAGTCCTAGATTCCCAACTAAGACATCTCATAGGATTTGGGGATGATTATATGAGATGATTGACATAAGTGCCAAGCTTAGTGCTCAGAAAATGGTAGGTCCTCTGTAAATGCAGCTTGTATTTTATTAGCTGTAAATTTTTATAGAAACTCTTAGACCGAACAGCTTTTCTGTATTTTGCGAAAATATTAAGTATGCAGTCAGGATCAGAGCTCAATAAATTTCAGCAAGATAGAAATTCTTCAGAGCTATGAAGGGAGTCCTATTGATTCATGTCAAATTTCATTATCAGAAGTGGTTTGGGACATTCAGATGAGCTTTCTGTAATGGAATTTTATCATAGTGATTTTTTTTTTTTCTATTTTACAAGATCTCTTTACAAGATTCTCTGGAGGAGGATCTTCCCAAAGATATTGTCATTTATAGGAAGAGATTAAACAAACTCAATCTTTTAGTGAGAAATTAATGAAGAAAAGAAATGTTGTAACTCCAGTAGGGGAAAAGGTGTGTGTGTGTGTGTGTGTGTGTGTGTGTGTGTGTGTGTGTGTGTGTGTGTGTGTTCCTAAGGATGAATTTATGGTTTTCTTATTTGCTGGAGCATTAGGGAGCTTAGTTGATGGTTACCAGTGATAGTGGGTAGGATATTGGAGCCCCCTTTGAGGGAAGAGGTACTAGTATCCTATTTTAAAATAACATCTTTTGTAAGTGGTCATAAAAGAAGTAGAAAAGAAATGGGAAGAAATTCACACATTACTGAAATGTGTAACATAAAAAGTGAAAGGCCTTTCTCCATCCGTCTCCCAACATAAATTCAGTTCCTCAGAGATAACCACCATCACAAATTTGGTACACATCTCTCTCAGCTTTCCTCTATATATGTGTGATCATATGCATGCAAAATTATAATTATATTTATGTGTGTTTGTGCTTATATCTTTTTGGAAAAAATGAGATTATATCGTACATTCTACTGTGCAACTTGCTTTTTTTCACTTACTTTAATTGGGCATCTTTCCAATCTGTATATGTAAATCCACTTCATTCTTTTAAAATTTTTTTCATAATATTCCATTGAGTGGTTGAACTACAGTTTACTTAAAATGACCACCATTACATTATTCACAGTAGCTAAGATATGAAAAGCACTTAAGTATCCATTGGCAGATGCATGGATAAAAAAATTGTGGCACATATATGCAATAAAATATCATTCAGCCATAAAATAGAAGGAAACACTGCCATTTTTGACAATATGGATAACACGGAGGCCATTATGCTAAGTGAAATAAGCAAGACACAGAAAGACAAATACTGAATGATCTCACTTATATATAGACTCTAAAATAGTTGAACTCATAGAAGCAGAAAGTAGAAAGGTGTCTACTAGAGGCTGGGGGTGGAGAAAATGGGGAGATATTGATCAAAGGGTATAAAATGTCAGTTATTTTTTAAAAAACATTTTGAAACAAAGTTTATTAGAGAAAGAAGAGAGAAATGAAATGGAGTATGGGTCAGAGAACCCATCAGAAAATTTCAGTTATAAGATGAACTAATTTTGGGGATCTACTGTCTAGTCTGGGTAATGATGGATGTGTTAATTTGTTTTTTTAATGTTACACTCTAATTTACTTATTTTTAATTTTTATTTTAGATTCAGGGGGTATACATGCATATTTGTTACATGTATTTTTTTTTTTTTTTTTGAGTCAGAGTCTCACTCTGTCGCCCAGGCTGGAGTGCAGTGGCACACTCACGGCCACCCCAGTGTCCACCTGCTGGTATCCAGTGATCCTTCCACCTCAGCCTTCCAAGTAGCCAGAAATACAGGCACATGCTAGCATGCCTGGCTAATTTTTGATTTGTTATAGAGACGAGGTCTCGCCAAGTTGCCCGGGCCAGTCTTGAACCCGTGAGCTCAGGCAATCCACTCGCCTCGGCCTCCCGAAGTGCGGGATTACAGGTTGAGGCATTGAGCCTGGCCCTACATGCATATTTTGTAGTAGTGGGGATTGGGTCTCAGGTGGCCCATCCCCCAGATAGTGAACATTGTGCCCCATATGTAGTTTCTGGACCCTAATTCCCCTTCCTTCCCTCCCTTATTGGTGTCTGCAGTACCTATTATTTCCAACTTTGTAACCATTTAGCTCCCATGTATAAGTGAGGACATGCTATGTTTGGTTTTGATTTTGATAAGCGTTACACAATGTATTTTAAATTATCACATTGTATACACTTTGAATATATTCAGTCTTTCTTTATTTGGTAATTACATATTTTTAAATAAATTAGCATAGACTTATAAGTAGACTAAGGTATCTGGGCTGTTTCCAGCTTTTTGATATAGTAAAAAATGCTGCAATGAATGTTCTTGTTCAAATACTCATATGCCATTCAGAATATGACACTTTACTCACACAGAATTGGATGCACAGTAGGTGCTGAATCAATAGTTGTTGAATTGAATTGAAGGCTATGTGCTGTTGTGCAGTTTGATGGGAAACCAAAGATGTATAGCTTTCCTTAGCACATAACCAGGCACTGATTTTGCAGGAGACATTGACTATCACATAGTGATTTGGACAAGGGAAGAGTATGGTGCACTGAAGTTCTCCTGAGTGAGAATTTGTTTGGTCCTAATTTTGCCTAGTTACTGGTCTTCCTGGCCATTCCTCATGTCACAGAAAACCTTTTCTATATATTGTGGTTTGCCTGCTTGTTAGTGCTAGGATAGCTGGTGTATTCTTCCTTTGTAGTTTCAGGGCATGGGTTTAGATCTGAGTGTACTGATGGATGATCACAGGGCTGTCACCTAAGCCAGTTAACATGTTCACAGTTGCTTCAGACTTTACATGACAAGGGGGCTTATTCAAAGACAACAGATGGCTGGTATAGAGCCTCCAACATGTAAATAAGCATTGAAGATGATCACCTATGAATAGTTAATTTTAAAATGCATCCAGAACATACTCTATGACATAGTGGTTGATCTACAAACCCATTAATGCATCTAAGTGGAGGATCTTATTTAATGATGCCATTCAACATATTTGTGGTCTTGCCTATGAGTCAATTCCATCTCCCAGGAATCCAAACACTGGATGCCGACTGCATCTGTTATACTTTATAGAAGAGTGATTTGTAAGATTTTTATACTATGTTACCACATGTTCAGAGGAGGAGGCTTTCTTGAGGGCCAGTAGTTAGAGAAACTCTTCCTAGGAAGCTATAGACCATGTGTGTCCATCATGCAGCACTCTTATTTTTTCAAAGTCCTCTCTTATTTCTTTTGTACAACACTCATGCGAAGCAGGGCAGACACAGAGGTAGAACCTAAGTATCAGAGTTTAGTGACTTGTGCAGAGTCACACTGGTCCAGTAGCAGAGACCCAAGTCCAGATTTCCTGTTTTGTAGTCATTTTAGTATTTTCTACAAATAACAATTCGTTGGACATATCAAAGTGGTGTGTGCACAGACTGAGTATACTTACATCATTCTGAGCACAAAATAAGTTCAATATGTGCAAATTTCTGGGTGAGAATTGTCAGAATATTGCTTTGCTTTTGTTGTTCAACAGCTTCTCACTACCACACCCATGTTTCAGCCTGCTGTTGGTGGTTCTTTTTATAAGAGGTACACATACACACAAATACGTAATAGCTCCCACAAATTAACTAAAAAGCCATTTTGGAAGAAGGAGGAATTATATTATTTTAAGGAAAGTTAATTAGACCTCTCAATGAACAACTGTCTATTCAATGCTTACCCTGTGTGACTCTGGGCTATACACAACAAAAGACAAAGATTTACAAATAATTGTCCTTATCCTGAGGAGCTTGCAATCTAGCTGGGGAGACCAGAAGACACGATTCAGTAACACAGGGAAGAGTGTAACCAGTTGTCATCTTGAGCCATGGAAGACTTTCCTTCCCTAGGATTTGGAGAAAGTAGGGTCACTGTGGGATGGAAGAGTTAAGGAAGCAGTATGGGACCTCAAGTTCTCATAATAAAAAGGGAAGGGTTTGGGGGGCTAGGTAGCATTTGAATGAAGGGAGTGGAAAAAGGAAGGGTATTCTCGCACACTAGAAGCTCCAAAAGTTTGGAGTTCAGTGAGGAAATGTCAGGTAACCATAAACAGAAGGGATTCATCATCCTGCTTCTGATTATGTTTGATTTCTTCCAGTGGGAACTTACAGAGTGCCCAAATCACTGATTCCTGGAACCTCTTTACATGGAAAAGGCCCAAGGGTATAGGTATAAAAGATTAAAAGCCTAGACTATCAAAATATCTTGCAGACTTAATACTTTGGGCCTTAGTTTTCAGAGTCCCTGATTACCTGGTCATCATTCCTATATCATTATCATTGTCACTATGGGACATGTATGGAACTCTCTTGATGGGAGATCCCAGTAGTATTGGGAAAACTTGTCTTCAGGGGGCCTCCTCAAGAATATAAAACTGATCTGAACTATGGATCACTATTTTGCCATGTATATACCAAACAGCAAACAGTTATGAGCTCAGATGGGAGAGGTAACTTTGGACTAAGTTTATCGAGGATGGCTACAACGATAGGACGCAACTGGCCTTTGATGACTATCTAGGATAAGGATGCTAGAAGAATAAGTGAGAGATGATGACCATTCTAAGTGAAGAGAAATACTGGTGAAAATATGTGACTTATATGCCTAATCCTGAATTATATCCCGCATCTTAAAAAAAATTTATTAACCAGAAAAAAAAAATCTAAAAAAAAAAGAAACTATGTGAAAGTGGGACTATTCTGGCATGTTTTGAAGGAGTGGATCCATTTTTCTGAAGAGCAAGTTCTTTGTGGGGTAGTAAGTAGGAGGAGGAGAAAGGGGCTATAATTGTGGGGTGTTTCAAATCCATTAAAAACCTCTAAGAATTTGGATACAAAGTGTTAAAAAACCATAAAGATAATCAGGAAATTTTTGATTGTCAGAAATTAATAGGAGCTAATAGATTAAAAAATATGAATGATTTTTAAAGATGGATGATTTGCTGTTACCCATTAGGGTAATTGCATCAGGATGCAATGTGAGCTTTAGTCAAGTAGCAATACATTACGAGATAGTTATAAACTATTTTCTCACCCAGTCTTAAATAAAAATGTGATAAATACTCATCCAAGGGGCTGTTGACAAATTGCAGACATAACATACTACAAACCAGAATTAAGTCAAAGCCTTGCCTAAGGTTGTGCTTCAGAGTCATGAGGGGTTGTATGGATGATGCGCTGTGATTTTGAGAGTGGGTGGTTTGCCCTGAGCCATTCACCTCTACCCTTGGATCATTTTGGGAAGAAAAATGAGACGGCTTGCAATGTATTCACTACACTGGTCTGGAAGCTTTAGGTGGCAAGTGAAAGAAATGAAAATCGAACCTTAACTAAACGAAGAACTTAACTAGACGGTTCACCATAGAAGTAGCTTCACTTATGGCGAGACCCAGAGACACTCTGTGTGGTTATGAATCTGACTTTTTTTCCCTCTACTTCTAGCTCTGCTTTCCTCTTTGTTAGTTTCATATTCCAACAGTCTCCACGTGGTGGGAAAGGTGACTCCTGGTGATTTAGAGCTTGCATTGTCCAAAGGAAGGTCAATGTCTCTCCTTTTCCTCTTCTTCATTTCTTCACGTTTGTCCCTGAAAACATCACCCCTCCTTGGTTCACATATTCACCCTACCCTAGACCAATTAATGAACAGCTTGAGCAGGCAGAACTCAGAATAAAATGGAATGATGAGGAGTTGTTTCCAAAAGGAAGGGACGTAGGCCCGACCAAAGGTGGGCGAGGGGAGAAAGGCAGAGATCAAAGTAACACCAGCCATGCTGGCTGTCCTGTGGTGAGGCTCTGTGGTCCTTTGGCTTAAGGTGCTCTCTGCTTCACACAGCCGATTCCATGCCTAGAATAAAAGGCTTGGGCTTAGCTTTAACCTGGAATACAAGAAAACATCTGAATATCAGAGACAGAGACCTGTTGGATCTTGCTGTCAATCACAATCCTAGCTTTTTAAGACTGGAGAAGGTGACTTACCTCTTTGAACTTCGATTCCCAATTCTAGTTAAAATTATTCATACTAATAGAAGGCTATAATTGCTTAGTCTTCAGAGGAAGAAGGGGTTGAAGTTCTTCTTTAGAAGTTACCAGAATTAAATCCATGGAGGTTTTT
Source organism: Carlito syrichta (assembly GCF_000164805.1). Lineage (NCBI taxonomy): Eukaryota > Metazoa > Chordata > Mammalia > Primates > Tarsiidae > Carlito > Carlito syrichta. Next base: position 125,888 of record NW_007250165.1, read on the forward strand.
CATCCTGCATTGACTGTACTAGGAGTAAGGCTCTTGTAAGAGATGAGGTAATAAGTCGTTTGCTCTTGAATCTCTGACTTTTGTTCTACTGTGCCATGTGCCTATTTACTGTGAGTTTCATTTCCCTAGAAAACAACCTGGGCTTGGAGAAAATATGCATAAACAATGTTTAGCATTTATCTGTGAGAGTCTCTTAAAAAGCTTACAGCAAATGCTGTTAATATATCCTTTTCAAATCACTGGTTTGGAGAAGGAGGAGAGAGGATAGGAGATGTATATGATTTGCTTCATTTGGTAGATGTAGGAAGTAACACATAGGAGGGCTAAGAGATTTGCAAAGGAATATCATTGGCAGAACCTAAAGATAGAAAATGGCACTCTTAATTTCAAATCAGTTACCCTAACAATTGGTCTTCATCTTTTCTGATTTCAACATGCTGTTTCCTTTCAAAAGAGTGGCACCTTAAACATTCACTTTCACTGAGAGTCCATTCAAATCCATTGGTGAGCCCAAAGGATAATAGCCAAGAAATCATTTAATGAGAGCTAGACCCATTTTACAAGGTATGCTGAATTTCCATTTAATGTGGCACTGCATTCAGCGTGCAATTCTCTGATTTTTCTCTTAAAGTAGAATTTTTAAAAGTTTGTTTTCTGTTGCTTTCTCACTGATTGCTAATCCTAAATGTAGTGGTAATGAAGGGAATAGCTTTCTGGTTCAAGAGTTCAGGCAAGAGTAGATATTATTGACAAAAGGCTTCTAAGTGAGTATCAAGTGCTAAAGTAATTGGTTTTGTGATTTTTTTATTTTTTGATATTGAGTAGAAAAAGTATACTTCCCAGCTCTTTGAGCATCAGTTGTATTTTGTTTCATTTCAACTGCTGTGGTTGATGTTGATATTGTTACTGTGTGAGCCTGTGCCAGGAGTTGGCAGATTTTTTCTGTAAAGGGGTATATAGTAAATATTTTAGTTTTGTGGGACATAGGGTAAACTACTGGATTCTGCTCTTGTGTGAAATGAGCCATAACTTGTACATGCATGAGTGGACAAGACTATGTTCCAATAAAACTTTGCTTACTAAAACAGGTAGAGGGCCAGATTTGGGTCATGGGCAGTGGTGTGTGGACCCTTGGTGTCTATATACATGAACTTCTGTGTCTGAGCACAGTGGAAACTCATTGTTTTCACAGGGTTTCTGCAGCCTTCAGCCAGCTGCCTTCTTTTCCCTGCAAAACTTTGTTATAGGATACTGTTTTTAATTATTGCTTCCAAGAGCCCCTTTTCCAAGGCTGCATCTTTGTCTTAAGAGTTATGAACCTTGGACTGAACTCAGGTGCCTGGTTTTAGTTCTGCAGAAGCAGAGATCATGAAATCTCTCTGTGCTTGAGTCCAGGTGCATGGTTTAGTAAAATGGCACTAGACAAATGGTGATGGACTCCTAGACTCTGTGACCCTGAGCAAACTAGTTAACTTTACTGAGTCCACTCTCAGCTGTAAGAATATCTACGTTGCTCACTCCATGGAGTTGTTGTAAGCATCATTCATTAATTCATCTATTTTCTCTTTCTTGAGCACCTACTTTCTGTCCTAGCTTTTGCTAAGCATTGGGTAAATAATAGTGAACAAAACAGGGAAAGACCTACCTTTATGGAGCTTATTATCAAGTGAATTTCAAATTTGTTAATATAAAAGAAAGAACACTTCAAGTCAATTGATTATACAAAAGATTAGATTTTATCTGATCATTTGAAACAATGATTGTCCTAAAGTCCAAGATAATTTTTTAGTATAGAGTTGAACACTCAAGGAAGCCAATTGGATGGCAGTTTATTTAAAAATTGATAAGGGTTGGGGTCATGGCAGGGAGAGAATAAAGCAAAGTTTAAGAGTGGCCTGATGGGGTAGCTTTCTATTAAAGTTCGTTTCTGAAATAAATCAAAGAGATTTTCAACTCCATCAGGACTCCAAGCCTAAGAAGATTACCATTAAAGTCAGCCAGTCAATGGTAGAAATAAGAGTGTAGGAAGATTCTTTTTGAAGCATAATCAGCAACCAACTGGAAAAAAGTAGCAGCTACTGTGATTACTAGGAAATTTCTTGGCGGGTGTAGAGGTGTGTCAGGTAATCTAATCTATCACCTACTTCAGTGGCATTTGGGTAGTTAGATAAGCATTTCAGCTTAGAAGAAAATATCACTGAGCAGGAGGGAAAAAAACATGGTTATTTAAAACTCTGAGGCCGCTGGGCTCGGTGGCTCAGCCTGTAATCCCGTGCTTTGGGAGGCCGAGGTGAGTGAAATGCCTGAACCTGTGGATTTGAGACCCGCCTGGGCAACTTGGCGAGACCTCATCTCTACAATAAATCAAAAAAATTAGCCGGGCGTGGTAGCCTGCACCTGTAATTCCAGCTACTTGGAAGGCTGAGGTGGAAGGATCGCTGGAGCTCAGCAGGTGGAGGCTGTGGTGGCCGGGAGCGGCCACTGCACTCCATTCTGGGCGACTGAGTGATACTCCAACTCAAAAAAAAAAAAAAAATTAAATAAAAAAAAAGAAAAAATAAAACTCTGAGGCCTTTTGGCCAGTTGTGGATTTGTTATCAGTTGTACCTGATAGCCCACCCCAGTTTACGTCTATGATATTTCCTGAGAGATAACTTTGGGTTCTGGGTGGGGTAGCGATGGAAAAGAGGGACACCAAAGCACAAGACAGACCTTGGTTACAGCCTTCTGAGGGTAGACTTTCTGGAAAATGAACATGAAAAGTCTTGGTAAAGTGTAATGGACCAACTTCTCCCTAGTGCTCTAGGGAATGCATGTTCCGTCAGTGCAAGACCTAGTATGGTGCCTGGCAAACAGCAGATGTGCAGGTAATTGTGGAAAAAAATCACCTCTGCCATCATATGTTCAGTGTTCCAGCCATACCAACTCATCTGCAGATCAACAAATGCACCATGAACCTTTAAGGATGCTGTTTTGGCGCTTGGCATATCCTTTGTTGCTACTTTGCCTTGCTAGCTCTTGCATCTTCTTGAAGCATGTACACAGATGTTTCTTACTTCCTGGAGGTTTTTTTTTTTTTTATCTCTTCCTCTCCTCTCCTACCACCTTCATCCCCTCTTCCTTCATTTCCCTACCCTGATACTTCTGTTATAGTTCATGACTCAATCAGCTGTAGTTGTTTGTGCCTTATGATGGAGATGAGTTAAAATAAGATGTTCAGGGTAGTATTCTTTTTTAACAATTTCTCCGAATTTCAGACACATTTTTCTATTACAAACAACTGATCTCCATCATAAGGTACAAACAACTATAGCTGATTGAGTCATGAACTATAACAGAAGCATGAGGGTAGGGAAATGGAGATCAATTGTTTGTAATAGAAAAATTTGTCTGAAATTTGGAGAAATTGTTAAAGAAAAAAAGAATACTATCCTGAACATATTATTTTAACTTAAAACTTAGAGATGTATATTTATTTGTCCATCTTTTGATATGGGTTGGCCCTAGATCTTTTCTTTGCATATTGGTCTGCTGAATTGAATTTCAGATTATTTTTCTTGTTGAAATCATACAAATCATCTATAATGTTCAGTTTCTGATTTTCTTTTCATCACGGAGTAGAAAATATTGACAAAACAATTAGAAGACTAGATTCTTCCCTGCACCCAGTATTTTGTAGTTTTGCCACTCATACCTAATTCAACTGCATGTTTTATGTGGACTACTTTTATCAAGCCTTTGCAAAACATCTAACTACACTTTTATAGAAACATGGACTTTTTTTCTGTACTCATCTCTGTTGATTTACATATGACTTAATTAAATAATGTATGACACATGATAACTATAGTTTTGAGAACACACACAATTGGTTCTTATAAACACATACCTTATCTGTGGGAGAAGCAGTGCTTGGCTATACAAGAATGGAATAACTGGTGAACCAACTGGTAGGACTAGCAGGAGGTATCAGAAGCAATGGAGAACCCTAGATAAATCCAGCAGGTCAGTTAAGTTAAGGGAGCATATATACATTGAACTAGTCCAGTGCCTGTTCTAGTAGCTGTTCAGTAATTTATCAAATGGGTGTACGAACTATCCAGGAAGTGGAGAGAACTTCCATGGATATGAATTTCAGGACCATCAATGTTTGAACTCATAATTGGCTATCTCCTCTACCTAGACGAGTGCTGGGCCCATGTCAAAAGTTTAGACCTTTCCCACTATCTACCAAATGAGACAGCAAAGAGAAAAGTCTCTCCAACAAATGACAGATTTCGGGCCGAGCTTGCCAGCTGTTTCTGATGAGTGAGAAATGTCTCCCTCTCTGCTCCCTGCTATTCCCTCTTGTTCAAGCCCCTTCTACTTTGACTCTGAAACCTGTGAAATGTTCAGAGTTTAGAGTTTCTGGAGAGATATACCACTGAAGGAAGACATTTGTATTACAATTCAGTATCTGTAAATCCCTTTAATGAAGCTAGTTCCATGGCAGCATACAGAACATCAGATGGCAAAGGCTGTTATATATATAATAGGAGTCAATTTCTGGTATAGGCCCAATTCCCTGTGGGTAATTTTACCATACTTGAAAGGGAGGCACTCAAAAGAAGCATACAGACACACACATTATATACGCACATATTTATGTGTTTTTCATAAGTGCATACACACATACATATGTGCATATATGTACTTCCATAAGCTATAGGCGTATTATGACTTTTCCTCCTAAACATGAGACACATCAGTGTGGGGACATGGAAGATGACTGTGGCTGTAGAGGCAGCTCGCTCATACTAGCAACTATGGAGAGAAACAAGAGACTAAAGCTCGTAATGTGTATGTGTGGAGTGGTTAAACTAATGAGTTAATGGAGAGAAGCAAAATCTCTCTGAGCTATAGTGTAGAGACAGGACTTATCTACAAGACGGAGCAGTGTGAAATTGGGTCTAAGAAGCAGAAAACCATAGTGATATAGCAGCTAAGAGCACAGATCCATCTTTGTTTCAGATAGTTTTGGGCTCAAATGCCGGCTCTGTGTATCTAAGGCAACTTACCTTACTGCTTCATGTTTTAGTCTATAGGAAAGAGCAATAGTACCTCCTTTACAGAGTTAGTGTGAAAATTAAATTTTACATGTAAAGTGATTCACATTACATCTGCCACACAGTGGAACACTTAAAAATATGATATTCCTAGAAATATTAGTTGCATCTGAGTACAGCACAGGGAACCTGCTATGGGCACACTTTTTAGAGCTGGTTGGGATCAGAAGACCTTCATTGAACCAGACTCTCTGATTAATGCTGTGTAGTAAGTACAAAGTGTAGTTTTAGGTACTTTTGGTCCAGGAGTATCAAAGAAGTAGATTTCATAACCACCATGACATGGGTTTGTACATCATAGGAGAGAGGAACCTAATATCCATAGAGGAGGACATGAGTCACATTCAAAGAAATTATATAAACGATTATTGCTGATGAGATTCCACCCCATGTAGGGCTTGAGATACCTGGGGCAGTTTGTTTCATCTGCTTTTAATCACTGAGACTCTTAACACACAGAGGCCAGAGTGCTAGCTAAAATGTATCTGCTTCATGCCTACTTTAGACACCAGAACAGAATTCTGGTTGCTTCCCCTCCTCCCACCCCAGCCTTATCCCAGTTCAGGCCTGTTCTTCTTTATCCCTTATATTAGTATGGATTTGCTCATGACAGTCTTGAGACCTAATGTCAGATACACTCGGGATGCAGATCTTTTATTACAAGGAAGGTTGGACTTGACATATGAGAGGGGTTGAGATGAATGAGTTTCCATTGTATTTATAGAAACTCAGTACAATATCTCCCAAGGTATAAATAGAACAATGGAGTGTTGACAAAGGGGCTGGTTTTCTGTAACTGTGGAAACCCTGCAATTATTCCTGGAACTACACTCATTGTTTATCTGCATCTGAATTTTAATACACAGGGTTCTTGCTGTTTATTCATGAATTTTCAAATGGAAATATCTCTGCCATTATTATCCCCTTCTTGTGAGTCAGGCCCCATCTTCCAAATTTGCAGCTGAGTAAACGTACGGAACATTAGCAGCAATTAGATAATTGGTGCCCCAGTTCGGCCCACCCGCAGCTGTGAATGAATATAGACTGTGAGTGTCACCTGGCGCAGCCTTCTAATGGCACTGCATGTCACCACAGTCTTGCAATTAAGCACAGACATTTACCAGTCCATGTCCCGGCTCTTCTTTCTCCTAAGAGACCCAGAGTAGCAAGGTAAGTGAGGTTCTTTGTGCTCCCTGCTGAGTCATTTTATAATGAGGAATGTTAGGCCAGCGAATTTGGTTAAGAAGAAAGAGTTAGTCCATTTATTTTTGCCTAGCTGATTGCTAAATTGCTTATGGTAACTTGTTTGGTGCATATAGCCAGTAAAAAAAAAGTCATATTTGGATTCTGGACTAGGGAGAGAGGGAGTTGAGTTTTACATTTTATTTTTCTGTAAATCTCTCCAAACTGGCTCTGGGCTGACCACTTTTTGTTTTTACCCTTATTATCTTTTTTTTTTACCTCTGGCATTAATTGGGAATTTCCTTTAGTAGCCACATTTTTTTTAAACGGGTTATTTCTTTTCTCTCTCTCTCTTTTAATTTTTATTTTGAAATTGTGGGGTACAATTCAGGGTTAGGTATACAAATGTCATTGTGCAGGTACCCTTATTGATGAGGTGTGCCCCTCCTTCCCCAGGCGGATATCGATTACTGTCAATCCCAGCTACCTACCCCCCCCCACAGTTTCCTGCTACTTTCAGTCCCTTTCCCACAGTAATATGGTAGTCGTTCAAGGTCCACTTATGAGTGAGAACATGTGATACTCAGCTCTTTGTTTCTGTAGAAGCCACATTTTAATATCTTTCCCCTTAGGATTATGTTTCTCCCAGGCCCCTGGCTGAGTAGGTGCCTTTTCTAGCTCATTCTTTGCTCCTGTCCCTCAGTAATCACATAGCCCTTTTGAGGTATTTAAGTATTTTTTTAAACTGCTACAGACTTCAGGAAAACAGATGGAGTAATATCTGTGGAAACAGGGCTCGCCTCTTCTATCATGTCATTATGATGGAAGCTCATTAGTGTGCAGTGGAGCTCACCCTTCTTCCTCCTCTGCCTTGATCTCCTGGTCCGTCTCTTCACTTTTGCTTTTGGTTAGAGAGAACTACTATCTAGCCCTCCAGTCTGCCACACTCATCTCCAGCCTCATACTCCCTGGAAGCTTTCCTAAGTCACTTCTTTCCTTTTTTTGTTACATACATCTTCTATGTGTTTGAGAGGAGGCGGATGGAGAGGGTGTTGGAAATAGCAAGGAAGGGGGGAGGTTTGGGCTGGATGTTTGGGTCTGTGAATGCATCACATGGAACTCATTCATCTCGTGGGGATCATTCTGGGCCACCTCACTGTGTCCCTGCATAGAACAGGAATGCCATATTGGGTCTTGAACAGAGGGCTCTGAGGAAAGCTCTGGGAGAAGTAAGAGTCTGGCTGGAATTTTGTGCTCTGTTTTTTAATATGGGTCATCCCTTTATAGACATGGTATACATTATCTTTTAGGTTTATTGTTAGCATTTTTGCATGCTAATATTTAATATCAACAATATAATAATAAAAGTATACTTTCTGTATTGAGCACTTATCTGCTTCATGTATCATTATACAGCCTTTCAACAACCTATAAGATTAATCTTATGATCCCTGATTTACAGGTGACGAACTCAGGTTCAGAGCAGTTAGGAAATATTCCAAGGTCACACAGCTAGTAAGTGACAGAGATGGAGTCTAAGCCTAGGTTTATCTAGTTGCAGAGCCCATATTCTCAAACACAGTGCTAAATCACAGGACTCAGGTCATCTGGGGATACAATTAATCTCTGAATTGTTCTTTGCTTGAGAGTGAGATGTTATCTGTATAGTCTGCATTTTAGTCCCTTAAATCTTATGTCCACTTTGGAGAAGTCATTAAAAACAGACTCAGGCAGCAGTAGATTTTAATTTTTTTAGAACCTTTGCTGAATTTTCCCTTCCAGCTAGAAACTAGTTTTCCCAATACTTTCCCCTCTTGGTTTTCACTACTGCCAAACATCAGATGTATCAACCACCTGAAATTGGGCTGCAGGGGTAGAATTTATTTGCAGACATTTTAATTTCCCTGGTGATAGGCAAATTAATTTTGTTGCAATTCTTTAACATTCTAATTGAATGATGGAATGTCACTGAGTATGTTTTACAGGTGAAAGGCAGCCAACATCTTACCATCTATCAGAAAGAACACAGCTTAGGCCTGGGTCTGCAGTTTCCTTTTGCCTTATATTCCAGGCCAGCTCATCCTTCTGGACTTGAGAAGAATCATTTCGCTCAGGATTGTCAAATCTGCAATCTAGTTAAAGTGTTGGCAACCAAGGGGGAAGACCTTTACTTCATTCATTCACTTATCAAACTTTTCTTCGGTGTCTACTATTTTTGTGCCAATCACTGTTCTGGCTCAGTAGTGAGCAAAACGGGCAAGTTCTCTGTGCAGTTCTACTGGGGGAGGCAGATAATAAAGTAATGAATAAATGCAATGTTAAATTCTATGAAGAAGAGCAAAGCAAGAAAGTGGATATGGAATGTTAGGATTGCTGTTTGAGAGGGCTTCTCTGGAGAGGTGATATTTGAGAAAAGCCAGAATGAAGTAAGGAAGAACATTGCAGCCACAGGGAACAGCAGATTCATGGGGCTTACACTCACCTTCAGACAAAAATCATACCCACCACCACATTCAGAACAATGATTTGACCTGAACTGAATGTTCTGTAGCTTCCCATCCTTGTAGCTCATAGGTGCTTCTTCCTGACCAATTCGTCTGGAGAATGTGTATTCCATCTATGTCTCCTTTTTATTAGTCTATTGAAGAGGTAAACAACATCACCATAAAAAGGCAACATGTGAAGCATGACGTAGATGGGATCGTAACATGGACTTGTAATTTCTGTCTCTATTGACAAAGAAACAGAAGTTGTGAGTGGATGAAACATAAGAGTGCAGGGAGATTAAATGGAAGTTTCCAGGACCATTCACTACAAATTCCTATTACATGCTCTTATATAGCCTGTGAGATGGGGTGGGACCACTTTGGTATTCAAATTCCTTCAGCAATAATTTATTATTATTAACTTATTTTTATTGAACTAATATTAGTTATCATTATTATTGGCCATTTACAACATGCCAGGTACTGTTCTGAATACCACATGGATTAACTAATTAATGAATTTTATTCCTTATATCAAGCCTAGGAAATAGGTCCTTTTATTGCCCACATTTTATGATTGAGAAAATAGAAGCATAGAGAGGTTGATAATCACCCAGCCTTGCACATCAACATCTGCTCTGGGTACAACTTATTGTGGCCCAAGCACTGTGGTAGGAGCTGTCAGCTAAGTGTTCTTATCTCTACGTGAAAAGACTAAGGCTAGAAAGGTCAAGCATTTTACTG
>NW_007250165.1:140404-203891 GCF_000164805.1 Carlito syrichta
ACAATATAAATTTTATTTGACTGTCAGTTCTGGAGACTGGGAAGTCCAAGGTCGGGGGGTTCACACATGGTGAGGGCAAACCCACTCCAGAGATAACAACATCAATCTCTTCATGAGGGATATGCCCTCATGACCTAATCACCCTTTGAAGACCCTTGCCTCTCAGCATGTTGCATTGGGGATTACATTTTTAACACATGAATTTGGGGAAAACTTTTAACCTTAGTTAACACCATAGAAGAAAAGTTTGGGTGGTGCCTCTGAAATATAATTAGAGTCTGATAAATCTGATCCCACCCTGACTCTTCCCCAATGACATTTTCTCTAGAAAAGAAATCCAGAGCTCATCAAGGGAGGAAGAGACTTCAGTAATAGACTCTCTTGCTTTGAGGAATTGGATGTTTTGAGCGTGAGAATTTCAGTAAAGAGCATAACAACAGAAAATTCAGATTATTTCTGAGAAGAAGGTCAACATGATAAACAAAGTAGGCCAGAGAAGCTGGGGTAAGTCCAGAAAATTGGGAAATATGTCAGGAATATGCCACTATAGAAACATCTATTTATGTTGGAAAAGTAGTTAATTGGGCAAAGTCTTGGAGTACAAAATAAATGTGCAAAAGACAGTAGCATTCTTATATACCAACAACAAGCAGGCAGAGAACCAAATAAAAAGTATATTCCCATTCACAGTAGCCAAACATAACATGAAGTACGTTGGTATCATCCTAACCAGAGAAGTGAAAGACCTTTACAATGAAAACTACAAAACACTGTTCAAAGAAATCCCAAAAGACAAACAAATGGAAAAATATCCATGCTCATGGATAAGAAGAATCAACTTTTTAAAAATGTCCATCCTACCCAAGGCAACCTGCAGATTCAATACAATATTCATTAAATTACCAACATCATTCTTCTCAGACCTGGAGATGACAATACAGAAATTCATATGGAAACATAAACGACCACAAATAGCCAAAACAATCCTCAGCAAAAGAAACAAAGTGGGAGGTATCACACTTCCAGACTTTAAACTTTACTATAAGGCTACAATAATCAAAGCAGCCTGGTATTGGTACAAGAATAGGCATATGGACCAATGGAGCAGGATGGAAATTCCAGAAGCAAAACCTCAATCTCTCAATCAATTCATCTTCAACAAAGTCTCCATCAACAACCACTGGGAAGAGAAGAACCTGCTTAGTAAATGGTGCTGGGGAACTGGCTGACCACATGCAGAAGATTGAAACAGGACCCCCACCTATCACCATACACAAAAATCAACTCTAAATGGGTCAAAGATCTAAACGTAAAACCTCAAACTGTAAGCACCTTAGAAAATGTAGGAGACAACCTTATGGAAATTGGAACTGGCAATCAATTCCTGATTAAAACCCCAAGTGCCCATGCCATAAAAGATAAGAGAGACAAATGAGACCTCATCAAACTAAAAGCTTCTGCCAAGCAAAAGAAACCATCAAGAGAGTGGAGAGACAGCGCACAGAATGAGAAAAAATATTTGTCAACTGTACATCTGACAAAGGCCTAACATCCAGGGTCTAGAAGGAACTCAGACATGCCAAGAGGAAAAAAAACAAAACAACAAAAAACAGCTCCATTAAAAAGTGGGCAAAAGACATGAATAAATACTTCTCAAAAGAAAAGATATGAGCAGCCAACAGACACATGAAAAAGTGCTCAGCCTCACTAATCTTCAGAGAAGTGCAAATCAAAACCACATTGAGATGCTACCTAATGCCAGTAAGAATGGCCAGCATTAATAAAACAGGCAATAGCAGATCCTGATGAGGATGCAGAGAAAAAGGAACACTTCTACATTGCTGGTGGCAATATAAACTAGTGCAAACTCTTTGGAAAACAGTGTGGCTGTTTCTAAAAGGACTAGACATTCACCTTCCATGTAACCCAGCAATCCCCCTACTGGGAATATACCCAGCGGAACTCAAATCATTCTACAAAAAAGATACCTGCACATGCATGTTTATTGCAGCACTATTCACAATAACAAAAACATGAAACCAACCAAGCTGCCCATTGAAACTTGACTGGATTAAAAAAAAATGTGGTACATACACATAATGGAACATTATGTAGCCATAAAAAAGAAGGACAAACATATGGACTTCACAGCAACTTGGATGGATTTAGAGTCTATCATACTCTGATCTATCACAGAAACAGAGTACCACATGTTCTTACTCATAAGCAGACCCTGAATATTTACCATAATACTATAAGAAAAGGATGGGCAGTAGCAGAATACTGCCAGGTTGGGTGAGGATGGGGGAACACAACATCTATAAGGTACCTGATCTCAAAACAGGCAAAGTGGGGACCAAAGGGAGGCCCAAACTTTATCTATATGATGACCACTTGTATACCTAATCCTGAGTTATACCTCACATCTTTAAAATTGTAAAAAAAAGAAAAGCTGGAAATTCTAGTTTTATTTCATAAAAATAAAGAATGAAACTGGCTAGAATAGTGCTGTCCAATAGAAATATAATGTGAGCCACAAACATAATTTAAAAAATTTTTGTAGCCAAGTTAAAAAAGGAAAAAGACAAACTTATTTTTAATGATGTATTTTAATTTATCCAATACATTTTTATTTCAACATGTAATTAACATAAAAATGTTAAGATGTTTTTATATTTTATTCATACTAAGTCTTTGAAATCCTGTATTTGACACCTTTAGCCCATCTCAATTCTGACTAGACACCTTTTAAGTACTCAGTACTGTTTCATGTAGCTAATGGCCACTGTATTAGCACAGATCTAGAAGGCCCTTTTTTCTTTTCTAAAATCTTTATTATTTTAATTATTCCTTTTTATGAACATTCTTTGGTTTTATCTGCCCTTCATGCTTGAGTGTTTAATGTACACTTGCTCATGTATGGATTGGGTTAATGGTTTCAAGTGTATAGTCTTGCCAGTATATTGAATATAAGTCATATGAGAATGGAGTACATCTTTTTCTGTATTCCTTGACGCAGGCTCTGAGAGAATGGAAAGGTTGTGGAGAATGGATGGTGGATGCAACACAGAGAAAGATGTTACTATGTATCACTGTCTGATCTTAGGCTAAATTGCTTCACCTCTCTGTTCCTCTTTTTCTTGGTTAAATGGTGGCAGTGGGATCATTTATACCTGCCTCCGGGATACATCATCAGGATAAAGGAACACTGGATGGAAAGGACATTTGGAAAGGTAAAAACATTACACATGTAAGTCAAGTGTGCATTTGTTATTTTAAGATCATTAAAATCAGCTGGTTCTTCTTCCTCTCTTTGTATGACTGTAACCTTGTTGCTAGCAGGAAACCATGGGAATTATTATACTGATAAGCATTATGCTTATGTTGGGTTTGGAGGGGTGTGTTTGTATATGTGTAGGGGTGAGGGGGAACAAAAGGAACTGGATCTTAAAGTTGTCTGACAAAAGATCTCTCCTGGTCCTTTGTGAGTAAGGCCATGTCAGAAAGCTAATTGGAAAGCCAGCTGAGTTTCTGCTCATAGAAATCTTTAAAGTAAACAGGTCTGCCAGTTAGAACCATCAGAGTCGAACTTCTTTTTTTTTAAACATATTTTTTATTTTAAAATTGTGGGGTACAGTTAAAGGTTAGGTATACAAATATGCATTGTTCAGGCACCCTTGTTGATAAGGGGTGTCCCCCTGTCCCCAGACAGATATTGGTTACCGTTAATGCCACCTCCCTTCCCCTCCCTGCCCCCCGCATAGTTTCCCACCACTGTCAATCCTTTTCTTATACTATTATGATAGATGTTCAAGGTCCACTTATAAATGAGAACATGTGATACTCAGATCTTTGTTTCTGTGAGAGATCACTCAGTTTTATAAACGCTAGTTCCATCCAGATTGCTGCGAAATTCATGATTTTGTCCTTTTTTATGACTGTGTAGTATTCCATCGTGCATATGTACCACATTTTTTTAATCCAGTCCTCTTTTGATGGACAGCGTGGTTGGTTCCAGGTTCTTGCTATTGTGGACAATGCTGTGATAAACATAACGTGTGCAGGTATCTTGCAATCCCATTACAAAATGGACAAAAGATATGAACAGACACTTCTCAAAAGAAGACATACGAGCAGCCAACAGACACATGAAGAATTGTTCAACCTCACTAACCATCAAGGAGATGCAAATTAAAACTACACTGAGATACCACCTAACTCCAGTCAGAATGGCCATTATCAATAACTCAAAAAATAACATGTTGGAGGGATGTGGTGAAAAGGGAACATTTCTACACTGTTGGTGGGAGTGTAAACTAGTGCAACCTCTGTGGAAAGCAGTGTGGCCATTCCTAAAGGCTCTAAATATCGACCTTTCATAGGACCCCGTAATCCCCCTACTGGGAATATACCCAGAGTCAAATTTCTCTCACCATCGGTTTTGAATGCCAAGAACTCATGACATTGTGTTACCATTCTATACTCAGGAGAGTGACTTGCCCTTGGGGAGATTCAGAGAAACATCTGATCTTGTCTTCTTCTCCTTAGTGCTCAGCCTGGCCTTTCTTCCAGACTGTGAGGGCGCTCACTTGCAAACGCTGTTTCACCTTGTTAGGCAATCAGTGCCTGCTTGGAATTAAACTCACACTTGTTTATCTGGACACTGCTGTAGGCAGAAGTAGTGGGTGGTGAGGGAATGGTCTAGCTGAAAGGCTGCATGTGCCTCGAGAATGGGTGAAGCTGACCTAAACCCTAGGAGGGATGTGAGCTTCTCCTGTCTTGTGGATGTTGCATGTAAAAGGCGTTAGTGCCACTCCGCCACATAACTGCAGGGCTTTCCCTTGGGTACCACTTTAATTCCTCTTCTTTCCCTCTAGTTTGCCAGGTAGATTACTACCAGATTGATGGGCCAAAATTGTTCCTTTTATGAAATCTTCACTAGTTCTCTGTTGTCACTGGGTTAAATCTGTTCCCTCTGGCTGGACTTTAGAGCCATTGACAATCTGGCTCTTATTTACATAACCTTTGGGTGAACTGCCTTCCTTCCACTGAAGGAGCTTTGCCTGATCCCATCTGCATGCCTCTGTTCATTCTTCTCCAGAGCTACTCCCACAGAGGGATACCAACTCTTTTACTTACCTAGGGTGGGCTTCCCAGGGTGCAGGACTTTCAGTGCTCAGACTGGTATGTTTGCCCCCTCCCTCTACCTATTGATGCCTCACCCATTTTTAGGGTCCTCCTGAATTTCCTGTTGGGCCTCTGAGCTTTTGTTCTCGTTGTTTGTACATTCACATGGCACCTTATATTTATGTTGTCATAGGTGTTTGTGTTCACTTGTTGTCTCCCCATCTAAAGTGTAAGTAATTTGAGGACAGGGATTATATCTTGGGATCTTTGGCGTACCTGGAATAGGCCTTACAGGTGGTAGATGTTAAAATACTATTTGATTCATGAATGAATGGTGAATAAATTATAGCCTTGTAGTGAGAGGATATATCATAAATACACTGATGGATTTGTATTAATTTGCATTGATTATAAAATAATAAATGTACATTGTATTTTTGTGGAACATTTTAGAAAAATAGAAAAGCACACATATATTTATTGTAAACCCACTATCCAGAAATATATAACTACTGTTAATATCTTTGTGTCTACCCCTCTAGTATCATCCCCCCTCTTTTTCATCTATCCAAACATGATCTGTATATCACTACATCTTTTAAAAAAATACTCGGATCATATAGCATACATAGTTTTGCATAATGCTTAAAAAGGATAACCATCTATCATATATAAGATGCACACATGCTTATATGTATACTTACATATGTTCTTTATATATATACAAGTTTATCCTATCTATCTATCTATCTATCTATCTATCTATCTATCTATCTATCTATCTAATTCCATTTGTGTCCATACTGGTGTTTTTTTTTCTTTTTTAACCAATCCCCCATTCAAGTTTGTTTCATAAATTTTTCTCTTATAACTCTTTGTTCCTTCCATGATTATTTCCTTAAGATAAATTCTTAGAAGTAGAATTTCTGGGTTAAAGGCTTCTGGGTGACTTTAAAAGTCAGGGTGTTGGTTGTAGTTTGCAGGTTACCCCTGACAGAGGAAGGGAGCACTAGGTCTAAGTTGCTTAGACCTCAACTTTGGCCATGACCTTGCAATTTTGGTGCTGTTGTAAAACTTGGGCAGTGGAGGTGTGAGTAGGTTATTGCAGGACTGAGAAAACCTAGGTAAGGCCAAGCATTAACTCAGTTTATGGTTGATTCAGATTCTGAGAGTCTGTGTGTATCTGGGTTGTTAATAGGAGGATGATTAAAAGGCAAGCAAGTCGTTGAGAACCAGTTTCGGGCAGTGTGAGGGGCCAGACTAGGTAATGTCAGGAGAAAGATCCTTAAATTTGGGGATATACTACACTAAATATGAGGACCTTGAAGCTGGGATAAATTCTGCCTTAAGCACCAGGCTTTTTACACCTGTCCTACCAGAAATCAAGGACTGATTTCCCTGATTTCTCCAGGGCCTGCAGACTCAGAGAGCGCCTCTATACAACCCTTGGAAAAATCCTAGTATCTGACTGACCTTTCCTAGTTTAAGATTTTCTGAGCTCAACAAGTGATAGTGGAAGTCCAGGTTCACTGGAAGACTAGTCCTATAAGTGACAAACCTGGGGTATATTAGGACTGACCAGTTCTGGTTATCTACTTTTAAGAGGACTCTATCTGCCTTAAATCAGTTCAAGTCTCTTGATCTTAATAATTACATCCCATGCCAGATGTCACACTTTGATGTAATCTAATATTATTGTAATATTTGAGGAAATAATTGCCCAGTAGGGGTGTTCTGGAAGACTGGAGACAGGCAGTTATTCCCATTTTCAAAATAATTTTATGAGCTTCAGATGCATTAGTGGGTTTAAAATCCTGGGCAAGATTCTAAAATGGATTATTTAAAAGATGGTTTATGTAACTTTGGAAGAGCAAATAGCAATCACTAAGAATTATCATGGAATAAACAAGGAGCACATCTTATTCAGCTAACCTCATTCCCTTATTTATGGTAGATATGTGTATCCTAATGTCAGCAAGGAGGCATTTGAAAGTCTCTCAAGATACCTCAGGCTCACGCCTGAGGGCTTTGGGCAGGATCAGTTATTCATGGAGTGATATGCCCAGAGTACTTTTTAATGAAGCATTCTTAAGCCAGGGACAGGTTTCTAGAGTTACAAAGTTCTATTCTTGATCCTACATTGTTAACATTTCCCTTAATCAATGACAAAGAAAGAAATATGTAGGTGACACGAAGATGGGAGAGATAATGGATATGTTGAATGAAAGAATTCAGATTTAAAAGGATTAGTTCAGTCTTGAAAAAAATGAACTTAATTTATCAACATGATGGTTAACAGGGTCAAATGCAGTTTTATCCCAGCATTAAAAAAGTAAAACAACTGAACAAGTGCATGATGGGGAGGTTTGGCTTACTCATGTTTCAGAAGATATTAAATGTCAAGTGCAGAATGTGTCAGGCTGCATGAATGAAATGACAGAACCTGTAATGATAGAGAGCCTTTCTCCCTTGTCACTGGTTCTACCACACCTGGCAGGAGGTGACTCATTCCAGGCACAGCACTTTGAGATAAAACAAGAGGCAGACAGTGTGCTGGAGGGGAAAGAACCTGGCAGCTTCCAAATCTGTCAATGTCAATAACAGATTGTGTGATTCTAAGATAATGTATTTAATCTCCCCTAGCCTCAGTTTCCTCATCAGTAAAGTGGGACAATGATAATTATCTTATCACGTTTCATGAGGCTAATGTAATTTATGAACATTGCTTACAACATGGCCTTGCTCAGACTTAGTGTTCAGCAAGTCTTGAATTTCTTTTTGTTGTTCCTGCTAACGAGAGTGAACAAGATTCTAAGAAGAGTTGAAATTCATGTCAGGTGAAGATTTGCAGTCTGGAGAAGAACAGACACCACAGGATGTGAGATGTATGTGTATTCTCTCCCAGATGTTGTTCTGCACCATTTTCATGATTCTCTCATTTACTCTTCTGAATAGTCCTGTGATTTAGGTACTGGTTTTTGTTGTTTTTTTACAGGTTAGGAAACTGAGGCTCAGACAAGATGTGTTTAGACCAAGGCTTCACAGCTAATCAGAGACAGAGCTGGGACTGGCAAGAGAACTTCTGCCCCCTCGTCTGTATTATGTTACATCTCTTGCATACAAGAAGAATGTTGAAAATTGGAAGGTGTTAGGGGAAGGTGTTCTGTGGTAAATGAGGAGATCCATCTGTCTGGGTTGTCAGGAGATGTCAGCGTGAGTCTAAATGCCCCAGCACTGACCAGCTGGGGCATTTCTCCACGTCTCTCCCTCCACCCGCCACTTTTCTCCGCATGTTTTCCTCAGCTGATCCCTTAGGGCATTTTTTGTTTTTGTTTTTGAGTTGGAGTCTCACTCTGTCGCCCAGACTGGAGTGCAGTGGCCGCTCCCGGCTACCGCAGCATCGACCTGCTGGGGCTCCGGCGATCCTTCCGCCTCAGCCTTCCGAGTAGCCAGAATTGCAGGCATGCGCTACCACGCCCAGCTGAGTTTTTTGATTTATTGTAGAGATGAGGTCTTGCTGCCCAGGTGGGTCTCGAACCCGTGGGCTCAGGCAATCCACTCACCTCAGCCTCCCAAAGGCGCGGGATTACAGGCTGAGCCACCGAGCCCGGCCCTTAGGGCATTTTTATGGACAATTGTTAATATCCTTCTCAGACTGAGAAAAGTGGTGTTTCCAGGCTTTCTATTCCACGCTGTGGAGGGTCTGGGGCTAAGGGACCAAGGGACAGTTGGACATGGAGTGTATATATCATGGTTGGAAGGGCAGGGACTGTGAGTAAATGTGTTTTTGAAGAGGGCCAGAGCTGTCTGGTTATCTGGTGTCCCCTCTGTCCCCACATCTTCCACCCTGGTTCCTGGTGACATGAAAGCTTGGTGAGGGTCCTGGAGGGAGCCGAAAAACACCCTTACCCTCCATTCATACACAGCTGTTTCTCTGGGATGGAGCAAAATAAATGATCCTTGGGTATATTATGGCAACCTTCTCAAAGGGTTTTCTTGGGTCCCAGCCAGAGGTAGTGATGCAAATGAATGTGTCTTCTTAGTCTGCATCTTCATTTACTGAGTCATGTTCTTTTTGGGAGAAAGAGCAGGCCTTGAGTTTAACTCTAAATCATCTCTGTCCCAGAAAGCATTGCTGAGTACTCTTTCAGAAAAGTCTGTATATTCCCTCTTTCCCCACTTTGATATTCCCCTAAAACTTGCGTGGGAGTCTCAGTTTCCCTGTCACCTTTAACCCACGTTCTAAACTCAAGGATTTGGCTCACACTGCTTTGCCCTCTGTGATGTGTCTCATGTTTTCTGTGCATCTGAATGTGTTTCCAGTTGACTCTGTAGTCAACCCTGCTCTATCTTCACTGTTTACTAGGTTATTAAGCCCAGGCAGATGTACTGAACTAGGAGTAACTTAAGGGCAAGGACACTGATCCCTATATCTAGAATGTGCTTGATGCTCAGTAGGCACTGTTCAATGTATAGGTAAGAACAAGTGAAGGAAGGAACACTAATTGGTACCTTTTGACACTTCATTCATCCTTGGTTGTTTCATGGTGGTGACTTATTGGCGCCTTCTCCCAGCTTTGAGTTCAGAAGTCAGAGGCCTGGATTCAAATCTAAGTCCTTCCACTAACTTGGCCATATTTCTTGAATTCTCTAAACTTCCGGTTCTTCAGCCCTGGGGGATATCACATAGGATTGGAAGGATTAAATGAGATTATGGACACAATACTCTTACTAATCACAGCAAACATTCAGGAAATACTAAATGGCTCTAATGTGTGTATTAGGGGCACCACCTTATGTTATTGCTGCTGGTTTGATGTTCAATTGGCCCTCAGTAAATCCATCTTGAGTGCTTATTGGGTAAGAGCCCCGACATATACAAAGAAGTCAAGAAAGGGCTTAGCCAAGGGGGCTGCTATGTTTATAATAAAACAGGATTGTGCTAGTTTGGAGGCTTAATAGCAGACATTTTAGGTACAAAGAGAGAAACAGAAACAATAGGTCAGGGCCATTGTTACATCAGTGTTCGCTGTTGTCTCCGAACATGATGTTCCTAAACTATGGTGCTTGCGTTTGAAAAAAATTTAAAAGACATTGCTTTTAAAGATAATAATAGATGCTGATGAGAGCACTCTCATCAGAACCAGGCACTGCTCAGGATACTCAGAACCAGGCACTGCTGCAGGAAGTTAAAAATGCCAGATGCCATTGCCTTTGCTGTACCCCAAAGGGGGTGAGGGCAGTATCAGATTTACTAGAAATTTGTACTCCCATCTCAGTCTCCTTAACTGGGATCTATCTCTGCTTTTGCATGCATGCATACTGCTGCTGTTGTTCTTTAAAAGCCCTTATCTTGGGCCAAAATGTGCATATTGTGGAACAGAGATACCTCTTCGCTTTCCTGAAAAAAAAAAAAAAAATCACCCTGCTAACAAGCAGGGCTGGGAAAGGGGTGGACCACAGCAATGCTTTGACATCCAGATAGGCTGTTTAGCTGGGATCTTTGTACAGGCGTGCTGGGTACAGCCTAGTGTACCTAGAATAGGGGTGGGGATAACTGGATTCGTGCAGGCCCAGGCTTCAGGGGGAAAGGATGGCTCCTTTAGGCCTCATTTCTGGGCTCTGGTGTCTGAAGGTCAGGGGCTGAGCAAGCAGTGGAGGAGGAGGGAGCCTAGAGTCAGAGCAGGGGCAAGTCGGGCTGCAATCAGCTTGCAGTACACAAGCTGATTATTCAGTGATGGATTCAATTTCCCCACAAGAACTGATACAGATTGTCATGGGCAGCAGCAAAGGAATAATAACGACCCTTGCACTTGCAGAATGCTTTATGCTTCTGAAAATGCTTTGGGGCTCAAGAGCTCCTCTGATGCTCCCAGGAGCCTGAAAGGTAGGGAGGGCAGGCACTGCTCTCCCCTCAGCACAGGTGCAGAAGGCCAAGGGACCTGCATAAGGCCACCAAGCTAGTCCCCAAATAGCCGAACCTGATGCCCATCCTGATTTCCTTAATTTGTTCTTTCATGCATTCATTCATCTATCAAATCTTTGAGTCCTTTTTTTTTTTTTTTTTTTTTTTTTGGTGCAAGTACTGAGTTAGGTTTAAGACATGTAGAGATCAGAGATTTGTCTTCAAGATATTCCCAATAGTTTGTGTGTTTAAATAAAGCAGCTTTGGAGTCTTTCTCCTTCAGATTTTATCTGGGATCCCTAAGGTTTGGTCTTTTGCTGTAATGCCTAAAGGTTTCAATTTCTATTTCCTTAGTCCCTGTTATGTAGTGGTGGAGGAGGACAGGAGCCACTTTGTTAAGAAAGACTACAAACTTAGCCCCATTTGTGTAGGGCTGGTCTTTTTTCATCATCCCTATGGAACCAAAAGACTAGGGCTGTGATGTTTCCCAGTGATGTCTTTAGGTATATGTTGGTGCCTTGTCAGGTCATAAGCTTCTTAAAGGTGCTGATGTCCTGCTTATCTTGGCAATCTGCCCTCACGCAATAGTAGGTACTCAGCAGACAATAATGGGATTGAAGTGGCTGAGATATTACTATTTTTAACTTATTCATGTCTCTGTGCATGTGTATATATGTGCATATTGGGTTGGTTTAATATAAACTGTGAACAAAATTTGTCTACTTTTGCAGTTTGTTGTTTTCAGGGATGCTAGAGAGATCTTGTTCCCTAGAACTATGTCTCATTATATAGCCCACTGTGCTCTAATTTTGCACCATTATAAATATGCCTCCTGATTGTAAGGGTGAGTACTTGTAGTACTGTACACCTTAGTATAAATAGGTCAGTGGTCTTTTCTTTTAGCTCTAGAAGATATTACAGTAGTGAGAGAGCCTGGAGCTCTGGAAGTGGACAAAAGGCAGAAAAAGCAGTGACAAAGCTCAGGCACCAAAGACAAACTCCTTGTTTAGTAATTTGTCTGAGACAGGATCTTGGTCCTATCCTTCCAAGTAGATTAAAAGAACTTCAGAGACCAAGTATATTTCTCCCTAAGAAGTAATTACCAACCAGCAAGAGCATAGATGAGGCTGTGCACAGGAACTCAGGAAGGGCTTTGGATACTATTGTTGCCCAGTCTGTGGGTCATAGCCTCATGCAGACATGATGGTCTTAGCAGTCATTACAGTGAGAATGGGTCATGTGGGCAGAAGGGCTCATCCCTGAAATCCCTCCCCATAACTTGTACTGATACTGGTCTCCCTTAACAGGAGAGGCCTATATTTTGCAGGGACAATACATCTAGGGGCTTTGGATGGAGCTAGCCAAGCCTGAGTTTGATCCCCACTCAGGAACTTTATAGCTTTGTGACCTTGACCAAATTATTTAACCTCTCTGATCACCAGAGGCAAAATCAACACTGACCTCATACATATGATAGAAGTATTAAATGAGGTGGTATATATGCAGGGACTGTTATTAGCTTATTATTAATACATCTAGCAAGTTAACTTTCCTTTCCTCAAAATTTTTTCTTTCACAGTTACTTTTAAAAAATCTACCTTTAAGGTATTTAGTTTAGAAATTCTTTCCCCAGATGAGTAGAGTACAAATTCAAGAGTCGGTGAGGCACATCAAGAAAGAGAAGGACTCCCAGAGGGGGCTGTCCCCTGCTGCTCTCCTTTCACGTGGCTCTCCTGCCTGAAGGCTGTTGGCAGGCAGGGGGCCAGGCTGCTCCCAGGGAAGCTGTGCCACTGCATTGTTCTTGGCACTTACGCCAGCCATTCAGGGTTCTCGAAAAATTGGCTTAGAAAATAGTTTGAAAGTTATTACTTGGGATTCAGGAAACTCCAGGCGGCTTTTGAGAGCTGCCCCCAAATGCAGCCAGAGATGCGTCCTCAGCTGTTCACTTTCAGGACTTTCATTATTTTTCATGTTTATTTCTGGCTGGAACCAGAGCTGGGGTATTCATGAACTCTCACCGTCTGGTTTTTTATCAATCCCTTTGTTTCTGTGGGAGAGAAAGAAGCCTGCTCCCCAATCCCCTCTGCCCCACCATAGGGTTCAAGGAAACTGGCCCTTGTAATTGTAAATTACCTATGAAAAAGACAGAGCCCTTGGCTCCCTTCCTGGCTAAAGCTTCAAGATCAGCAGCAATAGAGGAAATTAATGAAAACTGCTGCTGAGCTTCTGGCCTGTTGGTGGCTGCTGAGATGAAAAGGCAGCAATTGAAGTTGGCTTTGGGGATGAGAATTCCGATAAGGATTTTTGTTTGGGATACAGTTATTACACATGCTGTGGGCTCCAGCCAGGCCTCAGGTTTCTTGGAACCAGTTCTAATTTGCTCACTAATAACCAGTCGGCTTTTCTTTCAAAATATAACCTCTTTTCCTCTAATCTGACCTCCTCCTCCCCCAGTGGGGAAAAAATTTTCAGCCCTGCTAACACCATACGGTAGTAGCCCAAGGTGAAGCCAAATGTCGGAATCTCTTTTCGTCGTCGTCTTCTTCTGTTTAATAGCAGAATGAGGCTCAGTTGAACTCATTTTTTCTTTCATCTCGGCTCATCCCCTTGGGCTGGTGTTAAACAGCTGTCATACATAGGCTGCCCAGGAATTCAGTTATGAAACAAACCAGCCAGCCTTCTCAATTGTCCTCCTGCGACTGGACAAAATTTATCATCCTAATTCTTGAGCACTTGAGTTCCTTGGTCTCAGACCTGTGAGTGTCATTTCTGAACTTGGCCAGTTGCTTGTCCTCAGTCAGACTCCAGTGAACTGATTTAAAGGCACTCAGTGTGGGAGGGGGGTGAGTGAGCTTACTCAAACCAAAGTGATTTCTTGTTCAGGTGGAAGGGGAACTATTCTCCTTAATGTTCCAATATCCAATATGTCCCTGAGAGAAATAAACATGCAAGAGGAAAGGACATATTCCACATGGTGCGTGTGCACACGCACACAGGCATGCAGGTATGTGTATGTGTATTTGCATGTAAGGGCTGTATTTTTGACTGCAGGGACACTTCATTATTCTGTCAAGATTTAGAAATATACCTTAAATCAACAATGATGAATTTAAACTATGAATGAATGGTTTTGGATATTATTGTCAGTATCCCCAACTTCTATGGCATCACAGTAACTTTTATTGTCTTGATAATTTTGCAGATTATTCAATTAAATAGTTGCTTTAGTCTCTGGGGCATGAGTTCTCCTGAAATCCATTCCCTTATACTCTTGGCAAGTGAACTTTTCCTTTCAAAATGCTTCAATCTCAGAGTCTTCCTTTGACTTTTTCAATTGGAAACTTGATTTGGTTATTTGTCATCTTTCTTATTTGACATTCAGATTTTGAATGTGATGACTGTTCTTTGTTCACAACTCACCCACACATCCATGACATTTTATACTGATCCAACCCAGGAGCTCTCTAGAAACAGGTTCTTGATTCATCTTCAAGCAGCACTTGTGGATATAGCTTCTTAGAACCACCTGTCAGAACTTGGGAATACAGGAGCAAGTGGTTTTCTCCCATTTGCTCTTTCTTTAAGGACAGAATGTACATGTCTTCTTGAGGAAACTGTGGATAAATTGCAATATCTGTAGCTTCCTTGTGAGATGTCTTCATGGGTTCTATGTTCTCATTCTCCTAGGATTCTAGGGCAGAATAATGGACATAAGGGCTCTGAGGCAGACACATTTGTGAATGTATTTAGATGGAAACCATCAGATATTGAAAAATAAATTGGCATTCAGGTCACAGACCAGGAAAATCCTCACTTTCTGTAAAATTAGATTCACATGGAGAACAATCCATGGTTAGGAGCTGACAGCAACTTCAGATTTTCTCCTAGGCTCAAAGGGTTCCCCAGAACTCAAGGTCTGAAGACACAGGAGAAGTTTCTTGACAACATGCAAATTCATTGCAAATACCCACAGGCCATTCAGTTGACTCTCACTTCTACCTCCCTATAGCAGCAGCCAGAAAGAAAGCCAGGAGAACCCGGCACATGAGCTGCAGAGATGCATGTCTCAAGGGTCTCTGGTGGTCTATTTTGGGCATTCACACATCTGATGCTCAGCAAGTCATTAGAAAATATGAGGGAAGTCATCGGCCACGACTGGGTCCAGACTCAAATACACACAAAACTTCAGCCTCCAGCACTGCATGCTCAGCACAGGCATGATCACTTACATGTCAACTTCCAGCTGCCGTAGAGCCATGTTGATCTGGATCCCCTGTATCTGAATGATGTCAAGACACTGAGGACAAATGAAAAGACCATCTGGGTTCTCTCTTTTCCAATGCTTGACATAGGAGAAGTAGAAGTTGTATTTGCAGAATAGTAAACAGGGGTCTTCAAATTAGTTCAGGCAAATGGATCAATTTCTTTCTGAGTTTTTCTGCCATAGTCATGTAGAAGTTCATCACTCCAGGGCGAATTCTCAGACATGTATTCACAACTAGCTCCAAATCTCTGATAAGACTGACTATATTGCCCAATGCCAGGCTTTTCTGAATTTGTTTCATCCAGGTGTACTGAAAGCTCTCTGGACAGGTGAAAGCCCTTTTTTCTATGTCCATTACTAAGGTGATAAGACACCTTAGACAGAGACCATGTCCATACCTTATGAGGGCTCCTCAAAGTAGTCCCTGCAACAAGACAGGTCAGTGCTTTCTGGAGTTCAACCTCAGATCCTCTTAAATTGAGTCCCTTTCTTCAGGCTTCTGGCTCTGAAGACTTCTATAGCATCTGAAGGGATTTGAAGTCACGCTGCCCTTAAATTGGAACAAGTGAGATTATACTTTATTCCCACATCCTCCTATACCCATAGAGCATTTCACCAACTCCATCCTTTGATTGGATTTCTACTAAAAGTCCAAGAAAAATAATACAGGAATTCAGCCACCTATGTAGGATGGGAGAATTTCTGGGTAGTAATTTGTAGGTTCTGTGTTTATTCAACCATCAAACAAAATTTTACTTGGTATCTCCTTTGTGTAGGAAGTATGTAAGGAGATATGGTATGTATAATGCTTAACAGGAAAGACCTGGACCATGAAATTTTAGTCTTTTTTTTTTCAAGATGAGAAATATTTCCTTTATTTTGTTTATAGAATTTCTTTTTTAGCATGATCAAAAAATACAAAAAGGCTTGTATTTATAATTTTGCAGTGCATACTAACGGAGGCAAACAAGGCAATGCTTTTATTACATAAAACCGAAACAATCAACATTAATTATTTATAACAAATTCCTTCAAAAAATTTGCCTGTACTATGTAGTCCTAGAAATGTGTGGCTTCCTTTTTCCTCACTTGTATACTACTGAGTTAAATAATTAATTTGTAGTTTTGTATCCCTTGATGAAATGAAGGCTTCTCAAGAACAGAAAATTATCTGGGGCAGATGATGATCAAAATAAATATAATACATATAACCCTCTGCTGTTGTCTTACCTACTCCTCCTTCTGTTTACTGTTTCAATGTCATCTACTCTGGGAAGTCTTTAAATATTTTTTTATTTTTAATTTTTTTGGGTACATAATAGGTGCATATATTTATAGGGTACATGTGGTGCTTTGATATAGGAATATTACAATGTATTAAGGGAATTAGGGTATCCATCACCTTAGCACTTATCATTTATTTGTGTTAGGAACACTCAAATTTCACTCTTTTAGTTGTTTTAAAACATACAATAAATTATTGTTGGCTATAGTTACCCTGCTGTACTTTCAAATACTACATCTTATTCATTCTAATTATCTATTTATCTATCCTATCTATTAATGTTCCCCCCCCCCCACTGGGAAGTCTCATCTGATTATCCAGGTTAAGGCTCTACTTATTTATGCTCTCATAGTTTGACCTGGTCCTTCACACCACATATGAATTTCTATTAAACACTCCACTTGTTACCTTCTTAGTATCTTCCCTTCAGGTAACTTCCATAATAGCATGAACTCCTTGTTTTCTTGTCAGGAACAGATCCCAGCATCAGGGTCATACCTAGCACATTGCTCAGTGAAAGGTTAATGGATTGATATGCATTGTACAGAGGTTTTAGAAAGGAAGAACAGATTAATTTTTTATTTCCTTGCTTTTCCATGTCAAGGCAAGAAAAGTGGTTTGTATGGAGCAATGAGGCGTAGAAAGGGTGAGGTGCTGGAATTTGAAGGTTTAATTTTCTTTTTTCTTTTTTTGAGTTGGAGGATCTTGCCAACTGGTTGGCCTTATTAAGTTAGAATAACGTTTATTTTTCCGTCCACACAATAAGAGTAGATCTCAGTTTCATTTTGAAGATCTGTTTCAAAAGAGTAAATTAAAACCTTTCCTTTTTTAGTTGTTAGACAGCAGTGACGACATTCAGTAACCAACCATCATAACTGCGTACTTCGTGCACCAGGCCTCCATGGTCCTGCCAGGTGTATTTGCCACATTAGACATCCCTGGTCATCCAGAGCAGAGGCCCATGAGGCCTGGTGTGAATTTCTTTGGGTTTATCCTGTATAGAGTTGGCAAAGCTTCTTGAATCTTTAGGTATGTGTCTGTTGCTACATTTGGGAAAATTTTAGTCTTTATTTCTTAGCTCCACCTTCTTTTTTCTCTCCTTCTGGAAATCCTAGGACATAAATGTTAGATCTTTGTATAGTTCTCTGATGCTCTGTTCATTTTTTCCAGTCTATTTTCTCTCTGTTGTTCAGAAAAATAATCTCTATTTTTATCTTCAAGTTTATTGGTTTTTTTCTCTTTCCTCTCCACTCTGGTTTTTTTTTTGGTCTAGTCTTTGAGGTTTTAATTTTGGTTATTTTATTTTTCAGTTCTAAAATTGCCATCTGGTTCTTTTTTTATATCTCCCATTTCTTCACGGAGACTTTCTATTTTTTTCATGTGTTTAAAGTATATTCATAATTGCTCATTGAGACATTTTTATTACAGCTACTTTAAACTTCTTATCAGAAATTTTCAGCATCTGTGTCATCTTAGTGCTGGCATATATTAGCTTCCCTCATTCAAGTTGGGATTTTCTTTGTTCTTGGTATAAATTTTTAAAAAAATTGTATTCTGGACATTTTGGCACTATATTTTATGCCTCTGGTTCTTATTTGGATCTTTTGTTTTAGCAGACCTTCTCTGATATCATGCTGGTGGTGGAGACCAGGGGGCAGGAAGGTGCCACCTTATTATTGTCAGGTTGAGGTAGAAGGAAGTCCAGATTGACATCCTAAAAAGGGAAGTCTTGTTACGTTTGGACTGTGTGGTACATTCAGAAAGGCTGAAACCATTATCCCTTGAAGTTGCTTAGAAAATTGTTTTCTCTCATATCCTGAGCAGAAAAGATTGAATTTGTAATCCATGTGGTGTTGGGTGCCAAGTCATAACCTCAGTGATGTCCTGAGTGGAAACCAGAAGCACAGCATAGAAAGTAGGCTTCTGAGAAGTATGACCAGCCTTCTGAATCACAGTGTATAAGGACCCATGAAAAATTCAGGTCCAGTTGAAGAAAAAGCTGGAGCTCAAAGAGATTAAGTGATATATGCAGAGGAGTTAGAATTGGAACTTGGGTCTTCCGACTCTAAAGTCTACAGCTTTAGAGCAATGTACTGTGTCAGAGTCTCCGCAGCTTCCAGTAAGATAATCTCACAGTGCCTGCATCTGTAGACCAAAGCAACCATAACCCAACTGATCATATCTTCCATGGGGTGGGGTGAAGTCGCACATAGTTTTGCATGTTTCAGAAAACATATTGGTGCTCTGCAAATGACTGCCAATCATTTAGAAAGCATTTATTAAGCATTCACTATATGATAATAACTGATGTTGGGGAATGCAAAAGTCTTTTTTGTCTAAATGGTCTCTCCACTCAAGAGTGTCATGGCCAGTGCAGAGAGGCTAAGTTTAATGCATGCGTGGTGTAGAAGTTGGAAGCAGATGTGCCTTGGGAGGCATTCACCTTCTGTTAGGGGCTCCTGGACCAGATGGATAATCCTGGGGGTGAGGGAGGTAAGCTGCTAGGTGCTTTGTAACCATGCCCAAGAATTTGTCTTATATTAGGGGGTGTTACCAACCCACTCACAGGACAGCCTGTGAAGAGTTTTTTTGTTTTGTTTTTGTTTCTCCACATGCTCCCTTAAGCCCCTTTGTGAACTTGAGCATGCTGCTGTGAGAAACTAACCTGGGGCTGGGAACACAGGAGTCTGCCTGGTGGTACAGATGTGGCTATGAAGACTTGGAAGCAAGGTTAGCAATAGGAAAATTAAAAACATCCTTTTATTCAGGCATCAGTTTAAAGGCTAGGGCTTATAATACTGAGTGATCTATTACAGAAACAAAGAACATGTTCTCACTCATAAGCCAACCTTAAACAATTATTGTAAAACTATAAGAAAAGGATTGTCAGTAGTGGGATATTGCAGGGTGGGGGTGGGGTGGGGGTGGGAGGTGGGGATTGGCAGTAGTAGGAATCTGCTGGGGAAGGCGGCATACCTCATCAACAAGGGTACCTGCATAATGAACATCTGTATACCTAACCCTGAAGTGTACTCCACACCTTTAAAATAAAAAATTTAAAAAAGAAAAAAAAAAGAATTGTCCTATCTTTTGCATCAGTTGAACCTTTTATCACCATGAAAATAATATCCTTTTTATCTAAACTAGTATATTTGCCTTATAATACACTTTGATATCAGTGCCATTAAAGTAGTTTTTTATTTTTTGGTTTGGTTTCAGCTTTTCATATTCCTCCATTTGTTACTTTTAACTATTTTCCTAGCTTTGCTTTTAGATGTATCTCTCATAACATGCATACATTTATTGTTGTTGATGATAAATAGTGTCTGACAATCTTTGACTTTAATATAGTATTCAATCTATTAAATTTTATGGGATTAAATTTTGCTGAAATTAAAAAAAATAAAAGGCAGTGCTCTGATAAAAAGATTTCAGAATGGGCTTCCCTAAACTTTCATTCATTAATAATGATGATGACAATTATTCTAATAATAATAATAAACAATTCTGATAATGATGCTTTTGAGTTTACCCAGTTCATCACCTTATTCGATCCTCACAACATTGTGAGATGGGTATTATCTTCTATATACTTCAAGTGAAGAAACCGACTTTTACAAGCTTGGTGGACCTGCCTGTGTAGTGGCTGATGGGAGAACGATGGAGCAGCCTTCTCATTCCACTTTTCTTCTTTCTCCTTTCTCATCTGTCTTCTAAACTCAGCCTTCTAAAACAGCCTCTTAAAAAACAACAACAAAACCCAAAAAGCTGAAAATAAATAGAATATCAGACAACACATTTGTTCTGCCTTCCCTTTCCTACCCCATTCTTAGGCCCTTTGACATGCTGGGCCTGCTTGGGTAATAGTTGACAAGTGTATCCTAATGTATAATCATTATTTTTCTATGGTAATAATGATGATTATTGATTATAATAATGCTATTATTTTATTAAAGTGCAATTCATATGTTGGGAATAGCCAGATATTTACCTTTTGTATATGTCCTTACAACAATCCTGTGGAGAACATGTTATTATCTCCACTGTTAGAGATGAAGGATCTGAAAGTTAGAGACATTTGTGACTTGCTTAACATAATATAGCTAATAAGGGGCAGAGCCAGGATTTGAAACTCGGGATGTCTGATTTGAAAACCCATGCTTTCACCCTAAAACCTCATTTTCTTCCACACTGTTGCTGGGTTTGCAGAATCTGGACTTTGTGAGCACAACCAGAGTGTATCATGAACACTGGTAAGTGAAGGACAAGTGGGATCTTCTCCCTGCAGTTTCCCCCTTGCCTTTGCCTCTCTGCAGGTTCTTCGTTTGGTTTTGCATTCCTGGGACCCATTGTAAGTCTGTGCTGCCCAAGACTTGAGTGGGGTATTAAAACCGAAGACTCATGGTTCACTTCACAGGCGTTAATCAATGGCAAATTAGAATGGAATTGATATATGCATAAGACATGCACATTAATTCCAGATATGTTTATTGTAATTAGTGCTATTACAATGAATACCAAAGGAATCAGGGAATGATTAACTACACTTAGTATTTGTTACAGTTTGTTTAAAAAAGTTAAGCATAAAATTAGTTGAGGTCTGAGGAGCCATGTTCCATTTGCATGGTGAATGTGACTACATGCCTTGGGTCTCTGTGAGTTGGGAAGTTTCAAGGGAGTTTCCCACTCAAGATTTCACAGAAAACTGAGTTAATGAGACTATCATCCTCAGTTAATGATGTGGTTTTCCTTTCTGAATCATTTGTGTTTCACAACTGTTCCCTATTGTTATACTTACATTATAAATTCTACCGAGTCAGAAAGATGGACTTAGAGGGGTAGACAAGTAGACTAAAATACCTAAAAGGATCGATTGGTGTATTTAAAAATATATAAACACTTTTAAAGAAACTACTTTATTGAGGTATGATTGATCTATAAAAAACGATACATATTTAATGTATATTAAATACTTAATGGCAAGTTTGGAGATAGTATACACTTGTGAAATCATTGCCACACTTTATGCCATAAACCTTCAAAAGTTTCCTCCTGCCCTTTAAAAAATAATAACAAGAAGAACTCTTAACACAAGATCTACTATCTTAGCAAATTTTAAAGTATGTAATACAATATTGTTGATGGTGGGCACTATTCCATACAGTAGATCTCTAGAAGTTATATTTGTCTTGTATAACTGAAACTTTTTACCCTTTAACTGATATCTCCCCATTTCCTCTTTATCACCATCCCTGGAAACCAACATTCCACTCTCTGCTTCAATGAGTTTGACTATTGTAGCTTCATCTCAGCATAAAGTCCTCCAGGTTTATCCATCTTGTTGCAAATGGCAGGATTTTTTTATTTTTTAAAGATTAAATACTATTTCATGGGCTGTATATATCACATTTTCTTTATTCATTCAACCATCAATGGACATTTAGGTTGCATCTCTGTCAAAAGAATCAATACATATTTTTTTAGGGGAAGAAATGATGACCCCATTTATTTTGCAGGTGATATTTCAATATTATATTTTTAATTGACAAATAATAATTGTATATATTTATAGGGTAAAATATGATGTTTTGATAAATTTTTACAATGTGGAATGATTAAATAAGGCTAATTAGCAAATCTGCCATCTTACTTACTGTGGTGAAAACATTTAAAATCTGCTCTTTTAGCAATTTTGAAATATACAATACATTAATATTTATTATGGTCCATTCTGTGCATAGATCACTAAAGCTCACTTCTCCTGTCTTGCTGTGACTTTGTATCCTTTGATCAACATCTCTTTTTTCCCATCCACCTCCTCCTCCAGCCTCTGGTAGCCATCAGTCTACTCTACTTCTATGAGTTCAACTTTTTTTGATTCTATGTATAAATGGGATCATGTGGCATTTGCCTTTCTGTGCCTGGCTTATTTCACTTAGCATAATGTCCTCCAAGTTCAAAGATCAGTATATACTTCTAAAAGGCATATGCTGCATTAGCCAAGAGTAGGATATTCATATGTATGACATTTACTATGTTCTGTTACCTTCAATTATGTGATCTTCATTTGCTCCTCAGAATGACTAATGTGAAGCAGGTATTAGAATGAGAAGACAGAGGCTCAGATAAGTTTATTTGCTCAGGCAGTGACACAACTGCTATATTGAGAGCAGGGATTCAGTTCTCAGTCTGTGTGAATTCAAATGCATTCTTGCTCCACTGAGGGTGACACACTTCTTCCTTAGTGGCTGATGGCCTAAAATAATGAAGCCAGTGCCATGGGTGTGATTTTCAGGGACTTAGCTCCATTGTCCTGGGAGCTTAATCTGTATCCCTCATCCAGCTGGCTACCTCCCAGATGGGTAGAATTGGTCATAAAGAGGCAGAAGGAAATTTGGTTTAGGACAAACCCAACCTTGTCAGTGAACCAGCTACTCAGCATGTTTGTCCTAGTATGACTTTTGCTTTCAAAGGATGGGCTTCTGAAGAGGTCATCTGTCATATGGAGAAATCTCTTCAACAAACGTGTTGAGCATCTACCTATGTTGGGAACACTTCCAAGCTCTAGTGAGATAGACGAACAACACAGTCCCACGTATAAAAAGCTTATATTTAGAAGGGAGTGAACAGACATACAGCTACTTCCAATACTCTGTGAGAAATCTATGACAGGTGCGTGGGGTTTCCAGAAAATCAGTGAAAGCTGTTAACCTAACCTGTAGATTGCAGGGAGGAAAGAAATGATTCCCATATGTGGTGTGTAGGTTGAATCTTGAAGATTATTGATTGTCTACTTGGTACAAGATTATGTGCTATGCTCTGTGCATATATCCTTTAACCTAAGAGAGGCACTGCTAGGGCTGTTCTCAGCACCTAGCACAGTTCCTGGCATGTAGGAGGCATTGGTGGTTAAATGCAAAACATCTCCCACAAGACAGTCTCCTCTTTCTGCCTTTGCATTTCCACACTGAGTGTGTCGGCATCTAGAGAAATATAGTCAGCTTATTGGAGGCTGACTCTGTGCTGTGAAGAGTGCTAACTCTAAAGTTTCCTCATCTTTAAATGGGAATGATCGTAGCACAAAATGACATCATTGTTGTGAGGATCAAATGAGTTAATGCACGCAGAGCCCTTAGAATAGTAGCTAGCGTATAGTAAGTGCGTAGCCAGTGTTGACTGTTAGGTCTGTTATGAAGTTTTTTTTTTTCCTCTTCATCAACCAATTTGAAGTCTTGATTAATATTCTCTGAATAATTTTTCTTCTTCAGGCAAATCTTGGCTTCCCTCAGGTTTCATGTGTTCTGATACTAAAGTCCATTTTCTCTTATAGATATTGGTGATATATTTTGATGGCCTGTTTCTATAATCTCTTTCTTGAGAACTTTAATGAGTCCCATTTATTTTGTTCTAGCAAATAATACATGACTTGATCTTATTTTGGTTATCTGATGAGCCAGTGCAGGTGTAACTATGGGCAGGGTCGAGTGGATGAAATCAGCATTCCTTCTCCTTATTTTTCTGTGTGTCAGTTCAATTTCTTTCTTTTCTTTTAAAAATTAAAAGCAATAGGAAACAACTGGAGTTCACTGGAGCAAGAAAAGGAAATTTATTGAAAAGATACTGTAGGCCTGGGTCTTAAATGGTTGGGACCAGGGAAAGTTTCTCCTTCCAGATCTTCACCAGTAGCATAACTAGATTCCTAACAGATTCTCAAAAGAGAGAATCCATATTTCTTAGCTGTGGTCAGGTGTCTATTATTAAACCAATTTGTTATGGCCAACGGAGT
Source organism: Carlito syrichta (assembly GCF_000164805.1). Lineage (NCBI taxonomy): Eukaryota > Metazoa > Chordata > Mammalia > Primates > Tarsiidae > Carlito > Carlito syrichta. Next base: position 164,772 of record NW_007250165.1, read on the forward strand.
AGGATCATGAAGCAGAAGCATGACTGTGAGAAGGCCATTATTTTCCTGGCAATTCCCAGAGAGGGGCAGCTAGGTGTAATCTGCTGCATATCTACTGCAGTTAATTTTTGTGTCATCGTGAGAGTTGTGAATTTACTTCTTGTTTTCCAACTCTGAGAAAAAGTCAAGCATGGTTAGTAAGCACTTACCATGTTCCTCATTCTGTGCAAGGTATGGGGTGTGTGTGTGTGTGTGTGTGTGTGTGTGTGTGTGGTGGTGGTGGTCACAAAGAAGCCTGTTTCAGAGACCTTGTTCTTAGAAGCACAAGGCCAGAACCAGACTGAAGGATCACTTTGAACATGATTGTGACTTCTTGCATCAACTGTTTTCTGAGTTCCTTTTTATTTAATATAAAATATTTATATCTTCATATTTTATGCTCCTTAAAAACTGGGGCATCTTTGGCCCAAGTGTTCAATATAAAGGTTGAATTTTAAATGTAAGTATATAAAATACTATCGAGTTTAGTGAGTGCTTATTGTACATCAGTAACTGTACAAATTCATTACTTTCTCATTGAATCCTTCCAGCCTCCTGAGCAGTAGGCACTAGGATTATGTATATGTCACAAACGAGGAATGTGGGCCTTGGAAAGAGGTGATAACTGTCTCAGGGTTACACAGTTAGTATGAACTGAACAAAAGCATTTGTAATCAACTCTGCTAACTCCAAAACCAGTGCTCCTCACTACCATATTATCCTAGCTTTCACTTTTCATAGGATTTATTCAATTATTTTGTTTATTTTTCGTATTTTCCATTTTCTTTCTTTGATTTTTCTCATGGAAAGATTTTACTTAAAGCCATGAAGTGACTGGTATTTCCTGAGCCTACACTGTCTAATTATAACTTTCTTGCAAAACAATGAAAATGAATTTACAATGAAAATGAATTTAGTTCTTTGAAAATTAACAAATGATACAATTAAATTGTTAAATTGTTTTTATAACTTTGTTTTTCAATCAGCATAAGCCATGTCTTTAAAGCAATATATTTGAAAACATTTGCAAAGATAAGGTATGTGTAATATAAACTGATAAGTGACACTGACTTAAAATAATAGTTTGGAAGACCAAATTTTAGAATATTTTATAGTTTTTAAAATGATCCCAAGGACAAAAATTGGATTTTTGTAAATATTTGGAACAAGAAAACCAAGAAAGTTCTTTTAGAGTTATGGGTAACAGGCAGACAGAGCACCTCTGTTCCTATTCTCATTTTGTCTTCTGTACCAAGGAAAATGATCTTCAGATGCAATACTGTAGAATGAACATGTGTAGATGAACATGGATAAATGAGAAAAGCCTCATAAGGTGCGTGAAGAGACTTTGATCGACTATCACATTGATCTAAATAAATTCAAGTCTTTTATCATGGAAGAGTTACATGCCAGAGCTCCGAGGACATTACTTAGGAGATCACTTAAAGACTCTGAGGAACCTAAAGAATGAGATGACAGATGTCAGCTGATGGATGTCATGACCCTGAAACAGTGGACTTGAAAATAACCTGGGGAAAGATTTTAGAAGGTGATATTAAAATAATGAAGAGGAATTGGTGATCACTGGAATACAGTGAGGGTATGATGCAAGCACTTCATGCCGGCATAAGTCTTACTACTTTTGTTAGGGTCACAAACTTATTAGGTAAGAAAAAAAAAATCAGAAGCAGAAAAGGACCTTAGCAACGTATCTCAATAACTTCCCTGTGGTATCTTTATAGTCAGTATGGAACAATATATAATATATTCTTATGTCAGGCAAACTGGATGGATTAATAGCTAGTCAAACAATCATACTCCAAGGATACTGATCAGTGTTGAAAGTTAACCTGAAAAGGTGGGCAAAAGACATGAATAGACACTTCTCAAAAGAAGATATACGGGCAGCCAACAGACACATGAAAAAAGTGCTCAGTCTCATTAATCGTCAGAGAATTGCAAATCAAAACCACATTCAGATACCACCTAACCCCAGTAAGAATGGTCATCATTAATAAAACAAACAACAACAGATGCTGGGGAGGATGTGGAGAAAAAGGAACTCTTCTACACTGCTGATGGGAATGCAAACTAGTGCAACCTCTTTGGAAGACAGTGTGATGATTTCTGAAAGAACTAGAAATTGACCTTCCATCTGACCCAGCAATATCCCTATTGGCAATATACCTGGAGGAATTCAAAATCATTCTACAAAAAAGATACCTGCGCACACATGTTTGTTGCAGCTCTATTTGCAATAGCAAAAACATGGAACCAATCATGCTGCCCATCGAAACTGGACTGGATAAAAAAAAATGTGGTACATATACACAATGGAATATTATGCAGCCATAAAGAAGGACAGACATATGGACTTCTCAGCAACTTGGATGGATTTAGAGTTGATCATACGCAGTGATCTATCACAGAAACAAAGAACAGGGTACCATATGTTCTCACTCATAAGCGGACCTATGAGAAAGGGATTGGCAGTAGTGGGAAACCACTGCGGGGGAGGGATGGGGAATTGGCAGTTGAGGCAGACTGCCAGGGGAGGGAGGAGCACACCTCATCAATAAGGGTACTTACATAGTGAATATTTGTATACTTGACCCTGAATTGTACCCCACATCTTTAAAATAAAAGGAAAAAAAAAAAGTTAACCTGAAGATAGTTTTACAGTAGTCTATTCAAAGGCTCTGTTATTGGTCCTGCCTTGCACTCTTCCTAAGAGATGCAGGCCCTACTTCCCTCAGGTTGGAAAAGATATTGATGGAAGATTCATCCAATGTACAAATAACACAAAGAAAGGATGGACAATGAATACTAAGACAGAAACAGCATATAAAATGATACTTATAGACTAGAGATCTGGGTCAAGTCTAACAGACCAAAATGTAGCAGGGATAAATGTAAAGTTCTGCAAATCCCCAAAAAAGGATGAGGCAGATGTTTCAGAGAATTAGTAGCATGAGTAAAATATTATTAAATGACTTGGGGAGTAGTAAGTTCAAGGTTCACTGTGAGTCAACTCTATGATACAATAAGCTGAAAAGCTCACGAAACTTTAGTCCATGTTAATAGACCTATATTCTAAAGTGAATGGGGAAAATTGCTTGGTACTATGGATTTTTAAGTTTAGAATTGTCTGTAGTATTTTAATTTGTAGTAATTTTTCTGCTTTGGTAGATACATAATGGGATGCGGTCAAACTGGAAGACAAACAAGAGAGGGAGAACCTGATGGCAAGTAGAAAAGACAAAGAAGAGACATGATATCAACCCTTATATATAGGAAGAGTGCAGATCACAGAATTGGTGCTAATCTGTATCAGATACACACACACACACACACACACACACACAGAGAAAGAGAGAGAGAGCGAGAGAGCGAGAGAGCAAGAGAGAGAGAGAGAGAGAGAGAGAGAGAGAGAGAGAGAGAGAGAGAGAGAGATATTTGTGGTCAAAATAAAAAATAAATTCCTAACAGGAATTCTTGGTTATAAGATAAGTTTTCCTGGGAGATATTGAACTCTGTATTATAAAAGGTTAAATATCCTAGACTGGAAGATCATGTAGGATCACTCTCAAAGGACATTGTTGTAAGTTACTGGTGTATCCTGTAAGGAAGAGACTCTAAACTTTTTGAGCATGTGAGAAACAGGGATTTTTATCATTCCACAAGAGATACACTACCCTAGAATAAGGGAGACTAGTTAGGCAGCAGTTGCTCTTGTCCACATGAAGTAAAACTTGGCAATTGATTGGATGTAGATGCAGAGAAGTCTAGGATAGTCCATTGCCTCAGTGCCCTTGTAAAGCACAGTGAGTGAATGAGAGATAGTTATAACTTGTGTGGATCTGGGGCATTCATTATGGTTGTGGTCTTTAGTTTCTTCAGCTGTGAAATGAGAGGCTAGAATTAGGATCCCTCTCATTCAGGGCATTCTGTGATGAAAACAAGTTAAAATAACTCCATCTTAGTGAAGATGCATTTAGAGTTGTGTGACCCCTCACTTAAATAGCCTGATATGAGGAGGGGGATAGAAGTGGCTCCTACCCAGAGATACTCTACCACAATGACCTTATACAGTGGTTGGAATTTTGTCATCCGGGTTTTATTAAATTGAATTAAGTACTCATTGTCTCACTTAAAAATGTAAATGCTAATGGAAGGGACATATATTAAATCATGGCTTAACTCTGGCAGTAGGAATTAGGTTTTCTGATTAGTTTTCTCTAAAAGCTCTGGTTAAGCACAGGGTCTCAAGACATCTTGGATGGTAAGGAAAAGAGAGATCATCTTGAAGTACAGAACAGTGTTTGGCTTGCAAAATAGAGTAAGGTGCTGCAGTTGGTAAAATTGGCAGATGGGGGTACACCATTTAAGGTCAGCCTTGCTCAAAAAAAAAAAAGTGAAAGGGCTTCAAGGACAAATATAAGTCACAGTGGGCTAGCTCTGGGACTGAACTACAGATTTATTTAGTCTCCCTCTTCCATTTAGGGATAGTAGATGCATTCCATTGTTGTTATATCTGTTCAGTGATTGAAGTATAACTTTCTTTCATCAGCACTTTAATTGGAATTAATCGTTCTCATCTGAACATTTATGTTAGGCAAAAAAGATCATAGAGCAGTCTGAGGCAATATATAATAATTAACTATTGGGGTTCTGATCGTTACTGTGGACTTAAAATAGAGAGTTTAAATATTTTCTGTTTATTCTGAATGCTTGTAGACTGCTGTTTATCTTTGGTTATTCGACAAGCTTAGAAAGAGTTTGTCAGTGAAATTCAGTGAGGATTTTTGGAAAATACCAAACCAAACCAACCAACCAAACACACTTTTATGGAAACTGGGACTTTGGCTTCAAAAGTAATTTATTAAACTCTTTTTAGCAATTAACTACTCAAGTAGGAGTCTGTACACTCTATTAACTGACCTTCTTTTAATTAAATGTTGAACCTGGCTAAGTATCTTTTAAGAATTTGGCATTGGCTTTGGACAACCATGGGTAATATTTTCAAATAAGATTTGCTTGGGTCTTCCCCCACAGAAAAAGGTTTAGGGCACCTTCTAATTTTTAAAATTAAGAGTGAGTAATCCAATTGATGGGTGGAACAAGGGCCACCGTCACTGTTTGAGAAAGGATAAATGGTATTAACCCACAATATTTTTTTCAAGAAATATGGAAGGATAAGTGATCTACATTCTTGTAAAGTTACTGAGCCAGGTTATGTCAAGAGGAGAATGAATACACTGAAGCCCTGAATGAAATTTCCCCTGAATACTGGCTTCTGAAGGATGCACTGAATACAAATTGTTTGCATAGAGGAAGAATAGAAAGAATGTACATATTTAATGCTAGTACTGCTTGGTTTTTAATCAAGAACCCATTTCCTAATACTATACGAGTGATTAACCTTGATAATAGAATTATAAGGAGGATCCTAATGTGTGACTTTGTTGATGATTTTCCCCTCTTCTCTAAATGTTGTTTTAAAAGATACTAACTTTTATGACTTTATAGTACACTTTTCAAAGAACCTCCTCACCCTTGATCTTATTTTCTAGGGTGATATTGTCCATGGGGTTTATGTGGTGGCTCCATGCTATGAATGAGGCAGTGTTACATGATATTCTTCAGAGATCAATGACCAGAAAGTCCAGGGCTGGCCTATAGCTACAAAATTCTGTGCTGTCATTATGGTGACCATATTTTCAGAAACCCCCCAATATAAATTTTCTAGTTGAGAATTGATGGATACAAATGATTACATCATATTTACATCCTGATAAAGACTCTTTATTTAGTAGACCTCACATGCTTTAGTAGAATGTGGGCTGGGACAGGCAGTCTCAGAGGTAAGAGTACAGAGGCCCTATTTGGACAGTTTCTGTTTACTAAAGTTCTACCTTGTGCCAGGCCCTGTGCTACTGGTTTTTGTGAGTATTATGTTGCTTAAATGCCTATACTAACTGTCTGAAAAAGTTGTTCTTTCCCAGAGGTTAAGTAATTTTCCCCAGTTTGCAGTAAATAGTAGAGTTGAGATTTCAACCCAGGCATATGTTCTTTCCATCACACCGAGTTCCCCTGTTGTTTACCTGTTTGTCATATGGGCCTGCTACATTGGAATCATCTGGGGCCTTGTTAAACATTGGATTGTCAGACCTTGCCCAAGGCCTACTGAATCAGAATTTTTCCAAGCTGTTGTTAGTCAGCTCTCCAGGCAATTTGATTGTGGGGTCTGTTTGGGGAATCATGGACTCCTTTGTGCATTACTACTTCCATAGACTGTAACCCTGTAGAGGGCAGGACTTTTGCTTCACACCTATAGGTGTTTGGCAGATGTTAGAGGCAAAGTCCAAAATAGTAGGAGAAAATAGTCTATTCTCTGGCATTTTTAGTTTTAGGTGCTATTAAAGGAGAAATCAAGAGAGATATTGAAATATCAATAAGCTTCTCTGGGATTTGAAATTTAGGGCAATGCTTGGACTTAGGGCCTTGTTTCCTGTTCTAGAACATGGACATTCACTCAGAATATGATTCCCATCGAGTATGTTTGTAATTTGGGATATTCATAAAGAAATGAAAGCTTATTATAGAAATAAGTCCCTGCCGGGGCCCTACTAGGCTGGGCCCTGATCTCTGTGCCCATATATTGGCATCTTGTTTATTGGCATTGATAAAGATTTATTCTACTCACTAGAGGATGGAAATTTGAATCACAGAATTATACCCCATTCCTGCCAGTTCATTTACTCATTTTATCCTTTTCCACAAACACTAAAATAATCCAGATGGAGTCAGGGTGAGTTGGAGGAGGATGCCAAAGAAAGAATTAAATTACTAAAGGTGCTATTGAAATAACCTGGCTAATCTTAGCAGAGATCTGAGGCTAAAAACTCATTCACTCATTCTGGTTGACTGAAAATAGTATTAATATATTAATAGTATACAAATATGTGTGTGTGTGTGTGTGTGTGTGTGTGTGTGTGTTATTATGTAATAGGGAGGAGAGGAGATAGGTGGAGGATAGATTTCTTTGAATTATTTACCTATAGTGGAAACCTGACCAATAATATAGTATATTTATTTATTCATTTATTCACTTATTCATACATTCATCATGCAAGGAAATATTCTTTCACTCATTCATTCATACACTTATTCTGCAAGGAGATATACTGAGCATCCACTACACATCTGAGACTTGCCCATATGTAAGTTTTCTAGAGACAAGAACTTGAGACTCACCATTAAGGAATTTAAAATTTAGGTCAATAATAAGATTGTATGAGAATTGAGTAAGGACATAATAATTGTACAAGAAATATCATAAGGGACCAAATAAGTGTTGCAGAAAGAAAGTGACAGAGTATTTTAAGGAGAGCCTGAGTGTAAAGAATAATGCTAAAGAACTTAGGATTCAGTTTGAAAGGCAAGTTACAAAGATGGGATAGATTTACACAGGAATGAGGACATTTTCGGTTGGGAGTATACCGTGAGCAAAAAACCTAGAAGCAGAGGTATGCTGGGACGCTGACAAACAGTCAGGTCAGCCAAGTTATGATCATGGGAAACATGTTTGTGAGTCAAGTGAGAAATATGGAGTTTCATTTGATGATCTAGAATGACACTCTTTTGCCTTTTCTCTGTCATCACACTTGTCACACAGAATCATAGTAATGCATGTTTCCGTCTTTCTTCCCCATTAGATTCAAACTCCTGAAGATCAGGGACTGTGTTTCTTTTTTTAACTTCCAAATACTGTTACTTACACAAAACTGGTTAATAATGTGTACTCAGTTAGTGAGTGGGGTCTGACTAGTGACATATCTGGATTAAAGGCTGAGGAACCAACCCCTGCTTCCCTTTCTTGCTGCCTGTTACATGTTGGACATCAGCCAAATTGGTTTGCTCTTCTATAAGAGTATTAGGTTTTGTGTGACTCCTCGTCTGTGTGGTTAGTGAAGTAGTGGTCACTCTGAGCCCCACAATACTATTTTTAGAGTTAGGCCATCAGTGAATCACAGAGGAAAGGGATGGGTGGTGATGAACTAAGGGACAGATACTTACTAAGGATCTACTTCTGTCTACTCTTATGTTAAATGCAATGGGCGTACATAAAAGACTTAACATATAGGATTGTATAGAAGCATCATCCTTCTATAGAGCATGGTGGACTTGCACTGGGAGTAAAAGAATGTCTGGATAGTCTATGGAATCTGCCTGGGCCTTGGCTTATTTTTATCTATAACTTTGGACTGGATGATCTCTAAGGACCCTTTGAATTTGGAATTGATTGAGAGCGCAAAGGTTCAGCAGGCATAAACAGCTGGGAAAGGCAGGTGATGCTTATTCAGCACCTTCTCCATAAAGAGGGCCTCTTGGTAGGGTAAGCGTAGGGGACAGGTGGAACTTGGGATGAATCAGGTGGGGTTTGAATGGGAGAAGAGAAAGCATGCCTCGTGGAGAAAGTCAGAGCAAAGGGGCAGAGGCTGAAAAGAGCATGCCTATGAAGTCAGGGCGGGCCTTATGTGGCATCGTCTCTTGGACAGTGATCAGGGTGATACTTTCAGGACAGATCCCTTATGAGTCTACATGCCTCTTTTCATGAGTTGCAGGCAGTGCATTGGCTGGGGTCCTGGATGTTCACGCTCTTTGCTGGTGCACGGGGAACATCCTGACTTTCAGATTAGTGATTTCTGGGACTGAATGCTGAGGATTTGACCTTCTATCAGTTCTATCCGCTTTCAGGATCCACTGCGACTGTTCCTTGGCTTCTTCTGAAGTTGGAAGGTCTGTGTTCATGGACAAGATCAACAACCATTATCCTTGAACCTCTAACCTGCTCCAGCATTGAACAGCTGCTGTTGTCCAAGTTAAGATTTTTTAGCCATTTACAACGCACAAAAGTTTGTACCCACTCTGTCCAGGTGGGTCTGCCAGAGGCCCCCTGACCCAAATGGTCTGTCCCCACATCATGTGGCAGCACAGACTAATTAGAGGTGACCAGGGCAGCAACCCACTTAATTGTATGCAGTTAACATCTAACCCTTGGTTTTCCTGGCAAAGCAAAGGCATTGACCTTTTGGCTTTTGCTGGTCTGGTCAGCAATTACCCAGTTATTAAAACTAAATAATTGCTATTAGCTCTTGTCCTCAGTGCATCCTGAGTATCACTGCAGGCTGACTTCATCTCATTTGCAAAGCTCTCTGATGCAGGGCTGGGAATACTTGTCCTTCAATCACCAGGCAGGTACAACAGCAAAGCTGGCTCCCAGGGGGCCACATTCTCAGGCTGCTTCTGCTCTCAGAGGTGGTGTCTTGAGTTTTGTGCTTCAGTCACAGAGCTGCTGCCTGTGTGTCCCTGTCCTTGTTTGTTTGGAGGGCTGCAGTTTTATTGTCGGGGGGATAGGATTTTTCCTTTGCTTTTTCTTAGCTGGATGTTGCTTTGTGTTGGTGGTTTGAAATTCAGTTTGGGGGGCGTGAACTTTCTTCATTTCTTTCTCCTTTCCTTTCTTTTGAGTTCTCATTTCTGAAGAGATTTCTCTTCTTAAACCCTAGCATTAAAAGGAGATGTTTTCATTTTCTCTGGGAGAAGTCTCACTGCACAGATGTGTGCTTGATTCTTTACTTGCAGGTTCCCCTCCTTACCCCCCCCACCCCCAATACCTTGAAGCTGATAGTGGCTGTCTAAAATACAAAGGGAAAGTTAAGATTACAGGTTGTCCTTCTCTTTGATTGTATTCTTGGCTGTAGCTTCTCAGCCCTTTGCAGGAGGAACTCACATCAGGCTGTGACTTGAAAACAGGAGAAATCTCAGCCCCAGAAATAATTGCTTCTTGGAGCAGATTGTTTGGGAGCCTTAAGGCTGAGGAATACATTTAGACTAAGCCCCAGCAACAGATAGGACTGGGTTGCGGAGAAAAGGTGTAAGATCTGTGTTTTGAGGCAAAGAAAATACTGGCAGAACCTGTTTGCATATACATTCAGAGGTCTAATTAGGCCCTTGGTGTGTTTGCACTGCTTTGTTGCAGTGGCTATGATATTATTCCATTTTAACTACTTCCAGAGGGCAATGGTCTTTAACCTAGATTAATTTCTGGACTTTATTTTGCAGGAATGAGTGGGATGTAACTATATTAGGGGTCATTAAATTCTTATCCTTATGGCTGTGGACTTATTCATTTCTTTCTTCCTCCCTTCAGCTATTTGATTCATGTCTATCAAGTGACTATCTGGTATGAAGTATGGCATAGTCTAGAACCATAGATTACAGTGGCTAGGAGGTCTGTGGAGGCTGTTGTCATTTTGCAGATGGGGGAACTTACTTTCTGTTTTCTTCATCAGTGTAGTGTCTCTCCAAGGTCCAGGGTCCTTGAATAGTCTGGCTTTGCAGTATTGTTTCCTGGGTGCCTTGCACCTTATTAAAGTGACAACCAGGACCTTGAAGGGCTGAAGAGTTGATAAGGGTATAGCTAGTATGTTGGGGGTATTGTGGTTCCTCCCTGAGAAGGAATGGGCTCATATCCCTCTTCTAGTCCTTCTCCGAGGTTGCTTCTCTGGCCCAGTGGCCTGTTCTTTTAGTACTCCCCACTTAGTAGCCTGACAGGGCTAATCTGCCTCCACAGTCCTCACAAGTTGACCCCAGACACATCTTCAGTTTGTAGAAGTAGATCCTGTGAGGGAAACTGGTTTCAAATCTGAGTCTCTGTTATGGTGAAGTTTACATCCCCTAGAATTCATACATTAAAGTCCTAACCCCTGGCAGCTCAGAATGTAATCTTATTTGGAAATAGGGTCCATGCAGTTGTGATTAATAAAGATGAGGTCCTACCAGAGTAGGCTGAGTCCTGCTCCAGTATGACTGGTGGTGTTCTAAAAAGGGGAAATTTGGACACAGGCAGACACACACTGGGAGGATGCCAAATGAAGCTGAGGGCAGAGATGAGGGCAATGCATCTAGAATGCCAAAGATTGCCATCAAACCACCAAAAGCTGGCAAGAGGCATGGAAAAGTTTCTCTGTTACAGCTCTCAGAAGGAAGCAAACTTGTCCACACCTTGACCTTGGAATTCTGTCCCCCAGATCTGTGATATAATCAATGTCTTTTGTTTAAGCCACTCAGTTTGCAGTTCTTCGTTGTGCTGGTCTTAGCAAACTCATATGGGCTCCAAACACAAAGTATTTGAGAATGTTCTCTAGGATTTGCAGAGGGCAACATAATCCTCTGGGGAGGGGAGATGACAAAGAGGGTCTTCTCTCTTCTCACAGCCATCCCAACGGCACAGGCGATTCTTGGACAACACTTAAATCATTAGGCTGAGATTTGGGGAAGCGATTACTTTAACACATATTTTTGGGGCATTTACTATATGTGTCCTTTTGTCTGGAATACTTTTTTTGCCCAGGTGCTCAAGTCATTGTTTGACATTTAGCTCAGGTCTCACCTCCTTGAGATACCTGTTTTTACTCCCAGGCTTGGGTAGATATTTTCTGCTCTCCTTTGCCTTGTTATGTAAAGTATATTATATTTATTGTATTAATGCTGGTTTGTTGATGCAACAGGTGTTCTGCTGAGGGTTTGCCACAGCCTGGCTCTGTCTTTGGAAGTTCTGTGACAGTGGCTGACACAGAATTGGCCCCTATGCCTGGGGAGCTTGTACAGAAGTGGGACGAGTGCACAGTAAATATGCTAGTGAACAGAATAATTTCAGATCTTGGAAAGTTTCATAAAAACAAGACAAAGTAATGCAATAGAGGGGATGTGTGGGATGGTTGAGGATAAAGGAACTGGGGAGACCTCCCAGGGGCAGCATAGCTGAGATGAGACCTGGAAGAATAGATAGGAGTCAGCCATGCAATGACCGGCAGACCTGCAGGAATAGAGTCACAGGGGGAGTAAAGAGTAAAGCGCAAAAATCCAGAGGAGGGAAAGGTCCCAGGCTGGAGTGCTTGGAAAATGACAACTGAGCAGGAGAGTGGGGTTGAGGTCCAAGAAATTAGCAGGAGGAGGTCTTGTGGGCAAGACTGTGTGATTACTGTGGAAAGGATTTCATAACCTTTGTCTTTATGGCATCTAGCCCACAGTCAGTGCTTAATATGAATAACCACGCACACCCGTATGTACATTTATTAATTAAACATTATTGAGCAATAATGCTTCATTTATCTAAGAATTGCTTCTTGGGCAGTCTCTGTTATCTGGAATGTATAAAAAAGCAATAAATAAATGAACATGCTTCAAAGATGCCAAGACGCCAAGAGATATCGAGAGTTTTCATGTGTTTAAAGTTGAAAATTTTTTTCGCAGAATACTGCCTTTGGTCCTTGTTCAGAACCTATTAATTCTTTCCTTCTATTGTAATAATTTTGAGTGCTATTTTTCTCATTTCCTAGCAAATTTGGAGCAAGAAATTATCATTGAAAAGCAAATGGCAGTCTGACTGTAGATAGGTGAGAACAGAAAACAGCTAAGAGTTCGGAAAACTTATCAGTGTGAAGCTCTTGATTCAGAGACAAGCAGCATTAAACATCACACTAAGCCTGAAGCATCATGTATGATAGCATGGTAAAAATACAGCCTCTTTACAATGAGATTCTGAAGTACTGCAGAAAAGGTTATATTTTGCTCCATTTGTTTTGTCTAAGAAAACAAGAAGTGGAGACTATCCTAGAATAATTTCTATTTGAAATGGTTAAAATTCAAAAACAAATCGGTGCTTAAGGATAAGCTTCGTTTATCTGGAAAATGCACTTCTATGGAATCCTACCTCCTTGAATGATGTGAAATAAATGAAAATGTGATTGTTTAGCCCTTTGATCTTCTACAAGTGGTAGATGATTTCCTGTGACCTCCCAATCAGAGCAAGGAGTTATTATTTCTGTTTTTTTTCTTCCTAAAAGCCAGGTAGAAAATGACGAGCAAACAATGACATTATTACAGTGGCATTTTAATGGGTGTTCAGGGAACAAAAAAGTCAGCAGAGGCATTGCATGAAATATTCATGGGTATTTTTCTTTTTCTTGCCTTCTCTCTCCAGATACAGGAGTGAAAAGCATCCAGGCCAAAAGTTTCTGAGCACAGGAAGCATCTAGAAATGGCTCCTGCAGGCCTATCTTTAGCCTTTTGGGGGAGGGATAAACAAGGCTCTTTCATCCCCCTCCTCCAAACCCAACCCCAATTTTATTTCTTTTTCTTTTCCCAACATCTTGTTTTTTCTAGTAAGCCATAGTATATCTGCTTCTTACAGAGTATCCAGGATCCTGAATGGATGTTGTTAGTGTCATCTTCCCTTGTGAACTAGAGGAGGATTTTGAAGATGCAGATTTCCCCTTATAGGCTTCTGGGAGAAGGTGGATGGGATCAAATAGATTAATGTCATTGGAGTAAAAAATGGGTGCCAAATAGGCTAGTTCAAGGTGCTTCTTAGGTACTGCCTGCAAGTTATTGACTTGGCTCACAGTTAGGAAATCTCTGGGAAGTACCAGTAGGGTTGGGCAGCATCTTATCAGCAAGCTGCAGTTGTGCCTTTGCCTGCTTTTGATATTAATGATTCTTACAGATAAGTTTGGCCAATATATGGGTCCACACTGCATGTATGCACTTTTCTATGGAGACCCATTATGAGAAATTCTAAACTTCTGAAACCAAATTTTCACAGCCTAAGTTTCCTTTGCCACATGAACCTTTCTCTTGAGCTAGTTCATTCCTGGGCTATTCCCAGAGGCATCTTACCCTTCCCACCTCTGGACATGGACTCATATTTTCTCTCAGGCAGATAGCCTTCTTTCTATTCAGATCCCATTTATCCTTTTGGTTCGTCTCCAACTCCACCTCCTCCGTGAAGTCCTTCCTGTCCACTTCAATTCAATGAGATTCCTTTTTATTTGTCTATATATTTATTTATGAGTTAGGGTCTTGATTTTTTGCCGAGGCTAATGTGCAGTGGTGCGATCATCCATAGGATTTCTTCTCCTTATCTTCCCTAACATGTGTTGCCCGACCATTTGTGGTGTGCAGGTCAATTTTTAATAACCACGTCTCTAGATAGGAAATGGAGAGCCCTGATTTGTAGCATTTGCCAATTTCTGCAGTGTAAATACTCCAGAGTAGCTGATTTCAAGCTAACAGAGTAATGATACTCAATACAGAGCTGGGAAGCAGAGTGCACAGTTGGCTTTCTCTACCAGGTGCCAGCTGTATCAGCGCACCACTGAGTGGATTGCCCTGGGACTCTTCTTGCATATCCTTCTTACCTCTCGAACTAAAACATAAGCCTGAGTACTGCTCAACTCTGGCTTCACATTAGGAACACCTGGGGAACCTGTGGAACATACTGGCGCTCAGACTCTACCCCTAGGGCTTCTGATTCAGTCGGTTGTGGTAGGCACTCGGTATCAGTATAAACAGTTTCCCTGGTGAGTGTGATGTACAGCCAGAAGCAAAACTGCTGCTTAAATGTGGGAAGATTATTATGTCAGTACTTCTCAAAGTGTGGTCTCTGTACCAGCAGTATCAACATCATCCTGGGGCTTGGTAGAAATGGTCATTTTTGATCCATACCCCAAACCTACTGGGGAAAAGGGTTAGACCAGCAGTCTGTGATTTAATAAGCCCGCCAGGTGATTTTATGCACACTAAATTTGAGAACCACTGTATTCTATCTTCTGAATACTTATTAAAACTAAAGACAGTTATAGGCACACAGCGGTGCCCAATCAACACCTGTTGATTAAAATCTATCAGGGAGTACATTTTCATGAAGCAAGCTATTTTTTTCCTTTTTTGGAGAAGATTTAATTGAATACCTTAAAACAGAGATTTCTTCTTGTACATTGAATCATGTGGCCTACAAATGTTCAAGGATCTAAGATTTAATGTTCATTCAGTTATGCAGAAACACACCTATTATATTAAACAACGTACAATGGAATGCATTCATTCATCCAACAAATCTATGTTGATGACTGGGAATAATTTGTTATTAGTCTATCTTCTCTTATGGTGGTCCCTCCACATCAGGGCAGAATAGTCATGGACTTTAATGCTTGATCTGTTACAAGTTGGGTAATCTTGTGGCAGACACTTAACTTCTTTAGTCCTGCATTTTTCATAGTTACTTATATTTATTTAGAGTTTTCTGCTTCAAACTGACACAGGATATCTATCAAAAACTTATAATAAATATCATAAACAATGACGAACATAAAGACACATTCTCATTACATTTAGAGCAAAAAATACCAATACCTTTTACTACTTCTATCTTTAATGGGTAGTAATGCTGTTTCTCAAACTTTAATGTTCATATGAATCACCTGAGGATTCCATTGAAATGCAGATTCTTATGAGAAGGTCTGAGGTGAGGCCTAAGATGTGGTAGCTCTAGTCAGCTTCCAGGTGATGCCACTGCTGCTGATTCATTGACTGCAAAGCTCTGAGATTCTGTTGATACAGTAAGTAGGGAAAAGAAAGAAGGGATATGAGAATTGCAGAGGAAATTGTTTATAAAAATGATTGCCTATGGGAAAAGTTTGGAAACCACTAACACTAATAAGAATTTTAGGCTTTGCATATTACAAGGTGCCTAGCTGCCTGGTGAGGAAGTGGTAGGGTTGAGCGATGGTAATTCGTAAATCACAAAGTATTCTAGATGTTTAAACTAAGAGAGTAACAAAGCATTAGTTTTTCAAAGCATGGTTAATCGCACTGCATTGCCTAGTCCTAAGTGGGGTAATTTTTTTTTCAGAATACTTAACTAGGTTTCACCCAGCAGACTCTAAGAATAATTTTTTTACCTGTTTTTTGTGTCATATGAATCATTTCCCTAAGTAGATTACCTACGTTTTGAAGAAAGGAAGTTTCTTAAACTCCCCATGGTAGCATGGTGAAGAGAAGGGATGACAAATAAGTTTTATTTAGCATCAACTCTGATGGATTGGCAGAGCTTTCTGGTGTTTACTTGCTGAGACTAACCATGCGTGAAGGCATGAGTGCTGTGATGGATCAGTGATGTCCGCCTTCATAGAGGATGGGGAAGGTGATGGGCATGTCCCCAAAGCCAGATTGACTTAGGTTTACATTTCAGTCAACAGTCAGGGATTCTGCCAGAGATTCCTCTTATTAAGCTCTGAGATCTCTTTTCAGGCCCAATGGAAGCTCACCTTTCCTTTCTTCTGACCCCATAGAACCCAGTCTCTACGTCAGCCACACTTCTGTCCCCTGTAATTCCCCTCTTCATAGATGTGACCAGAGAGGAAGAAGGTCTCCTCAGCTCCAGTCTTATATATAAATCCCATTCCCATATGAGCCTGACTCCTCATCTTTTGTGGAAACAGACAAATACCAACATGAAGAAGTGGAGAGGTTTGTGGACCCTTACAAAACTAGTTGTTGTGGAGCTAGTCTCTAGTTCCTAAAACGGTTAGGAGAATTTCTGAACCCATCTCCTTATCTGTAAAATTGGAGATAATGATTTTAGCCCATTGAAGTTGTTAAGAGATTAAGTGACATATAATGTATATGAAAACACCCACTCAGTGGCTGGTGCTCAGCAGGCATTTAGTCAACACTGGTTTCTTCTTCTAACCAGCCCTCTGTGCACTTTGTCAACATTGCTGATATAGAGTGAGAGCTGCGACTAGAAAGCTCTCTTGGCATAGAATCTAGATGACCTTCCTACATACTGCTGGATGTGGAGAAGTAAAGACACTTGTTTTATTTAACAAAACTTCCGAGGTTCTTGCTTTGTTGCCAGGCGTAATTCAAAGTGTATTACAAATTATTAATTAATTTAATTTTCATAAAAACTTGGTGAATTAGGTACTATTTCACAGATGAGGAAACTAAGCCACTGAGAATTTAAGTAAATTGTCCAAAATCACTCAACTGGTAAGTACTAGACCTGGGGTTTTCACCCTGGGAGTCTGACTTCAGAGTCTGTGTTTTTAGCCATCATACTATGTTGCCTCATCTAGGACTGAGTGGTAAATATCCTGGTATCCACAGTCACTAATTTGCCTTTTGGGGTTAGAGAGGTTAAGGATTTGCTTTGTTTTCCAGAGAATTCCTTATCTTCTGGACTTTCTGAAAGTAGCACTTCTCTTTCATTATTCTGCTGCATTCAGCAGAGTCCCCCAGTAGTCAGGATGGGAGAAAGTCAGGATGGGAGAAAGTCAGGATGGGAGAGAGGGAGGTGAGACTAAGCCTGGGATGGACCCATTGAAGCTGTTAAGTCAGATGAAAGACAACCAAGAATGTGAGGCTTTGATCTGAAGCAGAGCTGAGAAGGTGGGTCAGGAGTGTGCTGGTGGAATGGATGCATTCATCACATCTCGTCAGTATTTTCCTCCTTTGCCCAATGTGGGAGCCCTCACCCTGGCTCCCATGTGTTACGAGGTGAGAGGAATATTGCAGGGAGAAAATAGGGTAGCATCCTTACTTACTTCTGTCCTGGTATGTTGCATTCATGGTGCTTGTTTACTTGTCTGTGTCTTGTGTGAGCTCTGTGAGAGGAGAAGAGGCTGTGCCTTTATGTTAATTCTTGTATTCCAACCAATGGCACAGAGTAGTAATTGGATCATGGATGAATGATTTATTAAAGAAGAAGCCCTCCATATAACTCACTGTTGGAGCATGCTCTTCTCCTTCATAGTGGCAAGTTGGGCATTCACATTGACTTTCTGTTGCTGTTGTTATATAGACCATGATGGAGACAGGATTTGGGGAAGTGGGAGATGAAAGGAAGAACAGATAGCACACACCAGACCCAAGAAGATGTGGGGACATAGTGCTTATGAATGTACTATGTACAATGAAGAATATAACTCACCATTGTAACTTGAATTGTTTGCTGGAAAATGGCTACCTCCTTTCTGCATCCTCCTTAATGGTACATATTGGTCTTCTGTGGCACGTTCTCCTGTTATTTTCTCCACCATGACTACTTATGGTGTTTGATTTAATACAAATACTGCCTGTACTCCAGTATTATGGATGAGGCTTATTAATATCTAGGTAATGACCTGTTAGGTTTCTAGTATTTTGAGATTTAGAGGAAGGATGCATAAAGTGGCAGTTCTTAGATTCATGTTCCTTCAGTATTTCTGGTGAATAACTTCATATCCCCAAGTCCTTGTTTCCCTCTGATTAAATGCGATTCTGACTCTTAACATTTTATTTTTTTGGTCAGCCCTCTGAGAGTTGTGACTTGTGCTGATTCTGTGACTTGTGCTGACACAGCCCAGGATTTACATACAGAAAATGAGCAGTAAATACTTGTTGAGTTAGTGGGCAATGTAGGTACACTCTGTGCTGGAGCAGTTGAGAAAATGACCTTCTGAAGAGGGTGATGATGTCTGCTTTCTGAATCGCTAAGTAAATGAAAAGCCCTAAGGAACTTTGGGATCTCTAGCTTACATACTCAGTGAAGTTCCATCTTAAGATACAGGCAAGACTTTACCTCCTAGGCCTGCAGAAACAACACCTTTTTGGAACATCGATTCCAGAGGACTTACTGTGGCAGTCTTTAGGGTTCTACTCTGAAAGTTGGGCATCAACATTTTATCTTTAGAATTTTGGCTCTTGCCTCTCCTCTTCTTTTTGTTTTTATTTTGCAAGTCTATTAGAGCTTGCATGTAGTATAAAACATGACCAGTAGGTGCCGTTCTCTAAATAGTTTTGCTGCAGGCACAGCTCATAGTCAGGACAGGGCAGACTCAGAGACCTAGAATCCAGAGGTGTAACTGGATATACAGAATTAGCCTTGAGTCAAATGAACCCTGAAAATTAACCTCTAAGTATATTCTCCTTGACCTGGTCAGAACTGTTAGAGCATGACTTTTCAAGGCATGGTTCACAGAAATGTCTTAGAATTAAAATTACCTGCTTACTTGTTAAAATTATGATTTCCTGAGTTCGAAAGTAGTTGCACAGAATCAAACTCTATAAGGAAGGTGCTATGAATTTGCACCGTTTTAGAAGCTCCCCAAGTGTTTTTTACATGCACTAAAGTTTGAGGATAATTTAGAGCAGTCGCTGTTCCTTCTTCAGAGGGAGATAAGCAGGAACTTTGGAGATGAAAAACAGTTTTTGAGAAATCTGTGAGTTTGCTATATTTTAAAAAATGCCCTACCTTTTCTCTCTAAGTTGTATTTTATAATATACAGTTTATTTAAGGAGAAGTTGTGGTTGAGATGAGGCCAGGGATAATGGGAGGAGGAGAGGGAACATAAAGATAAGCAGAAAGACTTTTCTATCATTTTCCTCGACAGTGTGGTATCCATAACCTCCAAACAGAGCACCTGTAATAAGTCATCGGGGTTTGTGAAGGAGTTGGTGAAGTTTCATTCTGTTGTGGTGCTTATTAGTCATTCAGTGTTTGTTCAGCTTCTGCTGATGGAGAATTTGCTATTCAGAAGCTTCACAAGTCAGGGGTCATCCCTGCTCCCTCCAACCCAATTTTCTATGCAAGAAGCATCTGCTTTCTCTGCCTAATTGGAGGCATTCCTCCTCCTGAGTAACACTGGGGTGACCTGTCATGGAGGTAAAATGAAAGTGCACAGAGAGTATGGACAAGTGCATAGAGACCTGGGCACAGAGGGAGGTGCAGGGAGCAGGGGCGGCATGTGGAGCTGGCTTTGCTGACGGAATCCAAATAGCCTTGGAGAGTAGCTCCACCTTCCAGCACCACCTCTGCACAATATTGACACCAGTCTTCACATTCCTTCTTCCTTGCTTCTTTGTCTCCTTTCTCCCACTCCTCTGTCTTCCAAGTATTTCACCTTTCCTGTTTTCACAAGTGACAGAAGAGAGGGTCAAAGAATTTCCAATTTACTTGTACTTAAGAAAGTAGAAGCTGGGCTCAGTGGCTCAGCCTGTAATCCTGCACCTTTGGGAGGCTGAGGTGAGTGGATTGCCTGAGCCCGCGGGTTCGAGACCCACCTGGGCAGCAAAAACTCATCTCTACAATAAATTAAAAAAACCCAGTTGGGTGTGGTAGCGCATGCCTGTAACTCCGGCTACTTGGAAGGCTGCGGTGGCTGGGAGAGGCCACTGCTCTCCAGTCTGGGCGACAGAGTGAGACTCCAACTCAAAAAAAAAAAAAAGTGGAGCTATCATGTGGTGTGAGAAATGGTTTGGCTTCACCAGGGAAGAGCGGTGGCGGGGGGGGGGGGGGGGAGAGAAACAACACCCCTTTAGGGACTTACTGCTTCATATTAGGTCCCTCATAGCCTGTAGCCAGAGGGAAAGCCAGAGTGAGAATGTTTCATACACTGACTCCAAAGGCCATCCCAGGAGCTGTGCTCACAGGGCTGCTGCTGGCTATTTCTATATCTAGAAACAGTTTTGGAACATTAGTATCTGAGGAGATGTTTGGAGGGCTGCAGTGGGCATTTCCAATCCTTGGATGGAGGCCAGTCTTGGTCCTTGCTCTAGGGAATGTGCCCAGGTGTGCAGAGATGCCTGCTCAGGAGTTGGGGACCCAGGTGCAAGATTCAGCACCTGACGGAAGAGGTTTGCAGGCATTACCTGCGTCCCTGGGTCCAATTATGGTACCTAGAAGGAGGGCGGTTTTCAAGGCTTGTTAGAGCTAGAGTAGATCTACCAAGAATTGGGGGGTCTGAGACATCTGCTCAGAGCCAAGGGACATTTAGCTGTTGGTGTCTGTGGAGGCTGCCATGGTGAGCACAGACTTGGAGTCTTGTCTCTTCTGTCTGTGTTTGACTTTGGGCAGGTCTTTCTCTCTGTGTCTCAACTTCTTATCTGTGAAATGAAGTGTTTAGGCTTGCTGAGCCTATGTCTTCATTTGATCTTATACATTATGAACTTTGTCAGATGGCTTTTCTTTTGGGAGCCATTTGGGATAATGATAATGATAACTGTTACAGCAGTGTTAGCTGCCCAGTAATGAAATAGGCTCCCTATGAGGTGATGAGCTCCTTGTCACTAGGGGTATTCAAGTAGTCATTAAAGAACACTTACAAGTCATTCTAAGATACTTTCATCAGGATTAACTAATTAAAAAATTAGATTCCTGGGACCCAACCCATTTGCAGAGACTCTAATTCAGCAGACTTGGTATGAGACCTGAGAATTTGCCCAAAGGACAAGTCTGGATCAGTATGCTACTATAGAGAGGTCAAACCAGTTTGGGAACCCTACATGTTCTGCTCCTTGTTGGAAGTTCACATAACACAGAAGCCAGATAAAGGTTCTGAGAAATTTGATAGAGAAGAAATCTATTTGATTTTTATTAACTCAGTGTTTTCAAAGTTGAGTGTGGGACTTGACTGTGTGTAAGACGAGAGTGGGATTCCTATTTTGAGATGACAGCAGCAGTTCCATGGGACTCTGTGGGGATGCTGCTTTTGCGGGGTTGACTGTGTTTCATGGGAGGATCTGTGGCAGCACTGTTCAATAGAAATACGAGACATAAAATTTCTAGTCACCACATTTAAAAAGTAAGAAAACAGTTAAAATTACTTTTAATAATTTATTTTACTCAGCCTAGTATATCCAAAATCTTGTTACTTAAACATGTAACCAATATAAACTTATTTATGTGGGGCTTTTTTTGCATTTTTTTTCTACCAGGCCTTCTAAATCTGACGCTTATTTTGCACTTGTGGCCATCTCAGTTCAGACTGGTCACTATCCAAGTGCTCAATAGCCCCACAGGTTTGGTGGGTGTCATATCAGACAGTACTGATCTAGGAGATACTTATTACTCAGCAGCATCAGCCTTACCTGGGAGCTTGTTAGAAAGGCAGAATTTCAGGCCCCACCTTGATCTACTGAATCAGAATTTGCATTTCACACCATCCCAAGATGATTCTGCACACAAAATTGAGAAGTGCTGGGAATGACCTCACTTCCAATATTTCTTGTTCCTCAAATTCTGTGTGGATGTGATTAACCAAGAAGTAGTGCTGATGTGAGATATGGGCCCCTGTGTGCAAGAGTAGAAGTGGTTTGGCTCATAGAATCTCTACTTGGCTCCTGACCCCATTAAGGGAGTTTGGTATCCCCGGGTGGAGGATGGGCACATCACATTGTAATTAATTATAATTTGACTCTTGGCCAGGGTTTATCCAGTCCTAAATGGGCTGACTATTACAGGACTGCTTTCACTGAGACAGCCTAGCGAGGCAGTAGGAGAACCCTGAACATGGGATGCTGTCTCTGTACACGCATGTCTTCTCCTTTCTCTCTGCTCACCATGTCCTGAAGTCAAAATCTCATGAATTCTTCCCAGAGGGAGCAGAGTGTGGGTGCGAGGGCCAGAACACGGAAAAAGTAATGGGTAGTGTAAGACAACACAGGGATTTTAGATAGTTTCTCATGCATGCAGGTGCTGGTTAACCCTTTCTGAGAAAACTACATTCTTCTAGGTACAATGAGATAGGACTGTGGGGGAAGAGAAGTAAGTTGACTGACTCCAGGAGGCTCTTCTCTTCGCCTCTGAGAGTCTCATCTGTAACCATTCATGGCTTCCTCTGGCATCCCAAGTTCCAGTGTCGCCTTTCTTCCATTGGCCTTCTAGAAGGGTTTTCTGGATACACTCAGAGTCATTCCTTGGGATAGCAATGTGTATCTGGGTGGGGGAAAAGGACTGATGCCTAGGCTAAGACTTGTGTTTCTCCAGGTGCCACTGGGGTGTGGGGATGCCCCCGGGGTGGGCGTCTTTTGCATTGTCGTCTGGACAGAAACACTCCCACTTGTTATCTCCACCTCCTTTCCAGAATCTTCTGTTACTATTGCTTAGGGAGCCTCTGAGAAACTCTGCTCCTGGGGGATGGAGGTTGGGAGGCAGAGGAACCACTGTCCTGTCTCAGTCACACAGCCCAGATAGGTGGACAAGGATCTGCACCTCAACCTTTCATGTCCACCATCCTGACCTCTCTCACATGCCTAGCTGCTCTAACTCTCCCATATGTGGACACTTTGGTCTCACAGTTTTGGCATTAATCCTTGTTTTTCTGATGTCTCTATGATTAAATTCAGGGAAGGAGCTTGAGAAGTTTCACCAGACTGTCTGGAGCCTGAAGTCCAGCCATTTTCTTGTCATTCTTAGCAATATCTGCTCTGTGTATTTTGGGGACTGTAGGGTTTCATCAGCCCAGATCAAGTATTTTTTGTTTTTCCTCTCTTGGATTCGATTATTGTCCTACCCAATACTATTTCCCCCTGTCTCCTTGGACTCATTCTCTGTCCCTCTCTGACCCAGCCTTTTCTAGTTTTCAAAAGATACCATGCTTACTACTATTGTTATGCCTTTGTTTTCTGCTAGAAAGGACCCCTCTTCTCTATCCGAATCCTACTTACCCTTGAAGGCTCAGCTCTATTCTCTATTCTCATTCCAGACCTTTCCAATCTCCTTTATACCAGACTTCTCTTGCACTTATGAAGTCAGTAGATGAGTCAAAAATCACATATTGACACATATTGTGCATCAAAGAAGATGCTGATGACACAGAGATGAATTAGGTAGGCATGACCTCAGCCTTATGGTCTAAGGAGGAGGGTGTTTAGTAAACCATTACTGATAATTAGTAAATTAATTACAAATGCAAATGCACTGGAGGAAGGCGTGCTGTGTACTCTGGTAGTCTCTCACAGGGAGACCTAACCTTAGGCAAGTCTTCCTTAAAAGAACAGCTTTAACATGAGACTTGAAGGAGTAGGTATCTAAGCAGGGGAGCAGCACATGTGTGAGCTCTGAGACAGGAGGAGGTCCTGAGGCTGGAGAGATGACAGGGGTCAAATTCTGCAAGACCATGCCTTTCCTTGAAGCATGTCATTCTGTACTAAGTGCATTATAGCATGTGTCTTAGTCTTTCTTTTTTAAAAATTCATTTAATTTATTTAGTTATTTTTGAGTTGGAGTCTCACTCTGTCACTCAGGCTGGAGTGCAGTGGCACACTCACGGTCACCCCAGCATCGACCTGCTGTGCTCGGGTGATCCTTCTGCTTCAGCCTTCCAAGTAGCCTGAACTACAGACATGCGCTACCATGCCCGGCTATTTTATTTTATCTTATTGTAGAGACGAGGTCTCATCAAGTTGCCCGGGCTGGTCTTGAACCCACAGGCTCAGGCAATCCACTCGCCTTAGCCTCCCAAAGTGCTGGGATTATAGGCTGAGCCACCAAACCTGGCCCATTTTAATTTTTTTTAATTTCAATAGCTTTGGGGGATACAGATAGTTTTGGTCTGGGCTTTAAGTGTACCCATCACCCACACCTGTGCACATTGTACCTGATAGATGATTTTTTGACCCTCGACTTAGTGAGTCTTTGTGTCTATCATACTATTCTATTTAATATATAATATATAAATATGTCTTTACATATTCTTAGTTTAGCTTGTACTGATAAGTGAAAACATGTGGTGTTTGGTTTTCTGTTCCTGAGTTACTTTACTTAGGATGATGTTTTCCATTGGATCAGTCTTTTTTTGTCCTAATTAGGCTGAGCTCCTTGCAGTCATGGACTGCTCCGAGAACCCTCCTATTCCTTCCCGGTAGCAATGGTGTGCTGTTGCCTAGTGACTTTGAGAGCTGATTGATAAATTTTCTGAAATTTTGTGAGCTGTTTAATGCACATCAGTTGCTGAAAATTGGCCGTGATGAGAATATTTACGCTATGGAAATTGGTGAATGCTATAAATCTGGGCTCTTTTTATTTCTCCTTTCAGTGAACTGGTGTTTAAACATTTACCAGCACACCGCTGCCAGCTGATATGGTGCTGAGCATGTAGAGCAGGAGGCAGTGGGGCAGAGAAGAAGGAACTCAGAGCAGGGAGGCAACAGTAGTGGCTGTGTGTTGCAGGCAAATTACTCAGCTTCTCTGAGTTTCACCTTCCCCATTTGTCAGATAGGATATTGAGGCAGATTTGGAAAGAGGGATATGAGAAATAAGCGTCAAGAGCTGTTCAAACTAGAAGCCCCACCTTGGATCAGACAAAACTGTCTAGGCTAGTTTCCTCCATTTCTCAGTTACCCAAGTGTGCTCAAGAACTAAAAATATCTATTCTCTGTTCCTTTTGAATTGTTTTTGAGTATTGTTTTAAATTGCATGTTAAAAATATAATATTCTCTGTTGTATTTAATTTCACAAGTTATCTCCCATTGTTTCTGGAAGACTATGGGATATATGCCTTCCTATAAAGCATAAACTCCATAACTATTCTCTTCACTTACAGTTGTTATCCCCCTTCCCCACCCTTAAACTCATAGCTCTTTTTTTTCCTTCTGCAGGACGGCAGGAAGAGGGCTCTCTGCATTCTAGGAGGCTCTCTGAAATTTATGACTTGATTCTGTGAGGCTATGTTGTTAACCTCAGCACAGCTGAGCTTCAGCCCCTTCTTTCTCTGCAACCCATGTTGATGGTGCCATTTGCCTGAGAAAAGGGAAGGCAGTGTTGTCCCTCACTAGGTGTCCACCGTATGTTGATTATTTAAGAATAATATTTCTGTCAGTGGAGCAAACGAGGCGGGAAATGGTTTTTGTGGGTGATTAAATGCTGAGATGATGTGGCAGGTTCCGTCTGTGGCCATGAGTCCCAATTACCTGGCAAGAAAGATAGGTTTGACCAAGAATTCCTCTTTGCGCCTTGGTTCTGAGGGCTATAGGTAGTGAGAAATAACACCCAGAACATTAGAACTGTGATTTGAAAACAAAAATGGGGCAAAGAGAGATCCCCATGGGATCTGGTCTAGTCATTGCCAAAACTTGATGTGCGACCTTGAGAAGTAATTTTTCATCTGTGCCTTAGTTTGCTTCTCTGTGAAAGAATAGGCTTGAGCTATTTGCTTTCCAGCATTCCTCTCAGTGCTGAGATTCTGTGATTTTATGAACTTCACCAATGAGTAGAGACATTCCTATTTAGGTTTGCTTTATGTTCTAATTCCCAAGGACATATTTCTAATGGACTGTACTCCAGAGACTCTAATTATTTCTTGTTAGTCAAGAATAATTTTAACAAGCAGCAATAAGTTATGAGGAGCCTGGTATAAGTGTGTGTTCAATTTTAGAGTGTTCTGGGAAATCAATTTAACTCAACAAGCATTTATTGAGAGTTCACTCATGGAATGAAGTATGGTATACTTGAACCAACATGTGACTTGGTTTGGAAACCTGAGTTTCAATCTGAGATTTGCCATTTGTTAGCTGTGGCCTTGGGCACACAGTGACTTGAGCGCCCCAAGTCTCAGTTTCTTCACTTATCAAATGAGGGTAGAAGGAGTTTCTTCTTCATTGAGGAATGCATGAGAGAATATGTGTAGAGAATATGTGTAGAGTACATAGCACAATGCTTGAAGCATGGACATGATCAGTGTTACTTTTCTTTCTATATTAGGTGCCAGGCCTTGATTGGATGTTAGGAATACAATGAGGTATGTAAGTCAGGGGCTTCCTGCCTGCAACACACCTGCTGACTGTAGGCATCCAGCATTTGATGTGTGTATCAGCACTTGCAGTAAGGAAACAATGATCTGGGGTACAAGAGCAAAGGTGTTCCGCTTATAGAGTTTTGAACTAGAAAGTCAAAGGCCAACCTGTTCCTAGTGAAAATCAGGAAAATGAATATACAACACAGCTGGAACCAGTTCCATAAAGACAGATGGCAGACTTCAGTACTGCTTTGGGTTTGGGAATGGCATTTAGACTGTCCCTCTTGGCAGCACCATATTTGAAATCCTCCAGACAGAACATAATTGGCATTTATGTTTTCAGAGCTGGACTCACACCATAGGGATGAAATTCTACAGCTTAAAAGAAACAACCCCTGAAGGCCACAGTCTTCTTGCTTTTCTGGGAGACAAAGTATGCTCACTTGAATAACAATAAGGTAGAGGCAGAGATGCAAGTTGCTTCTGACCCCTGGCAAGTGCTTGATAATGTGACCTTTTCTCTCCCGCCCTTATTTCCTTTTTATAAACTTTTATTAAAGAAGCAGATATTGAACATCTGTTGGTGTTGAGAGCTAAGGGTTTTGAAGTGAGTGAACCTGGTACTTGTCGCTGGAAGATTCCAGTCTGGCTGCGGAGACAGACATGTAAACAAGTGTATTCTGCAAAGTATAGGTGGTAAGGACCTTGGGACAGAGTATGTGGGGCAGGTGGTGGGGGGCAGTATAAAGGCAAGTAAGACTCCACCTGGATATGAGGGACATGTGGTTGCATGGAGGTGTATACAGAAGGGGTTTGTGTGAGTTAATGGTGGTCTGGGGAGGCTTTCTGGGAAAGTATGTTCTGTGCTATTTACTGAAGTCTTTCTGCAGGCCACAGAACTATTCCCTAACACTCCCCAAGGTTGGGGAATTCTTATATCTATTTTGAGTTCTTTCTGCTAGGCTAGCTCAAATGTTGCCAGACATTGCAAGGGTAGTTGGGGTTGGCAGGAAGCCCTCATCTGAAAGTCAATTACATTTGCCTTTGGAAAATGGGACAAGACATTTATGCTTAATATTTGGATATTTTTGTTGTTGGCTTTTTTTTAAACTTTTTTTTCCAGGTCACACTCTGCTAGTGAAACACGATTAATTTAAAATGGAATTAAGTGTCCTGTGTAGAACACCCTTGCCAAATAATTACGTCAAATATAGTTTGCAAGGAAAATTGTCTTCTTATCTTTTCTTAAAGGGCATCCCAAAATCCAAACAAACTCCATGCCTACCTCTGAGAGTCTTTACTCAAGATCACTGTATCAGCTCATCCTTCTCCAAGAAGCTGGGTCAGGAAAAATTGTAATACTCAGATAACTTTTCTACATCATCTTCACTAAAGGTATTAGTTTTAATAAAAATAAGAGAACCTAAGCTTACTCAACAGCACGGGAAAAAAAAAAATAAAACCTCACAAAACCCTGCATAGTTCCTTTTTGTTATGACGAGAGAGGGGGGCGGGGAAGAAACTTCTAGAGTAAGGGAGAGAGATGAGGGTATAGAGTTTTTGGCGCATCCCACATGCCCTGGTCACAGTGGCACCTCTGGCATTGCAGATGTCTGTGGCTATTCCCTCTTTCTGGGAGACCAGGGACAAGCATCACTTTGGCTTCACTTTCTTGTGGGTGGGAGAGTGGACTGGGAATGGTCTCAACTTTGAGGAACTCAGGGCTCCAGGTGACCCAAGAGATTTTCCTGTTTAACTTAATCATTTTTTGAAGGAGGAAACAGATCCTCAGGCATGGGACATTTAATGACCATTCACTGTTGACAGGTACACGAATGCATGAAAATGTGGCCGTTCTTGGAAAGTGGCTGCCCAGTTACCCCCTGAACTGTAGGCAGTGGGACAAGAACCCTACACTCTTGATTCCCAGGCTATATATTCCCCACTGCCCCATTCCAACTTGCTCTATCTTGGTGAGGGGTGTGAACTGCGAGAGACTGTGAGTTCTGCAGGCAATGACTTTACCTTCATATCCTATTCTACTCACAGTCTCAGTGGTTTTCCACCAGGGGCTATTCAGAAATGTCTGAAGACATTTGTCACCACTGGGGGAAGAGTGCTACTGGCATCTAGTGGTTAGAGGCCAGGGATGCCACTCCACATCCTGCATGGACAGCCCCCTTCACAAAGAGTTATCAACCCCAAACTACCAATAGTGCTACTGTTGCAAAACTCTGCCTATCTAATTTTGTGTGTGAGTGTATGTGTGTGGGGGGGGGGGGGGATGGAACGGGTGAGTATATTTGAAGGAGATTAGGATTCAATGTGACTTCATTGAGGGTGCTGATATTATTTTGGGGATGGATTAAGGTCCTGCTTTACAAACTTGCCCAAGCACTTGAATTATATACGTAGCTTCATAAGAAAAAATATTCCATTTTAATTGGGATGAGATGATATCGCATAGAACTAGAGAGTAGAATGGTGGTTGCCAGAGGCTGGAAAGGGAACGGAGGTTGGGGGAAGAAGATAAGCTGTTTAAGGGTTCAAAATACAGTTGGATAAAAGGAATAAGTTCAGTATTCAATAGTACAGTAGGGAGAATATAGTCAATGATAATTTACTGTATATTTCAAAATGGCTAGAAGAGAATAGTTGGAATGTTCCTAACACAAAGGAAAGATAAATGTTTGAGGTATTGGATATCCTAAATTGATATCCCTAATCCCAGTTTAAGGATAGTAGGTATCCCAATTGCTAGAATTTGATCAGTACCCATTGTATGCACATATCAAAATATCTCATGTACTACCACAATATATACGGCTATTACATATCATTTAAAAAATGTATTCTAGACCCTACTCCATATATCTTGAATCTGAATCTTCAGGGGTAGACCCAGGAATCTGCATTGTTATTCTGCTTCTAATTTGATTCTGGCACTGAGCCTGTTTGGGAAAATGATGGATTCAGAAACAGTGTTGATTGAACATTTGTTATTTGCCTATACAGATACATTTGGATTTCAACCTCAGGTCTCTCATTTTTCAACTGTGTGACCTTGGGCAAGCCCCTTATTCTTCAAGCCTGTGGTGTCTCATTTTCAAAGAAGGGTGATCACATTCACCTCATGATTTCCAGTGAATGTATAATGAGATTATGGACATCAAAGCACCTGGCTCAGCTCCTGGTCAACACTAGGTATTCCTTCCTGTCAGATGAGTCTGCAGTTATCCACCTTTTACATTCCAAGTACTGTTAGATGCTCTTATAGTATATTTTCTCTTTAGCTTCACAGAAATCATGTTTTAGAGATGGGATACATTATAGTTACTCTGAGTGTTTTGACAGGCTGCATTATGGACACCCACCCCCTCCACGATCCCAAAAGATGTCCACATCTTAATGCCTGGAACCTATGAATGTTACCCTCCATGGCAAAAGGAACTTTTTGTGTGTGATTCAGTTAAGGATCTTGAGAGCAGGAGATTATCCCGGATTATCTGGGTCACCTGATGTAATCACAGGGGTCCTTGTAAGAGGGAGACAGCAGATCAGCAGAAGTAGATGTACCAGTGAAAGCCAGGGATTTGAGTGGTATGAGGAAAGGGTTGTGAACCGAGGAATGCTGCCAGCTTCCTGAGGCAACAAGTGGCAGGAAAATGGATTCTCCCCTAAAGCTTCCAGAGGAGGCCAGCCCTGCTGACATCTTGACACTAGCTCTGTAAGATCCATTTTGGACTTCTGACTTCTAGAACTATAAGAAAATTAGGTTATGTTGTCTTTAAGCTCCATGTTGTGGTCATTTGTTGTAGCAGCCATAGGAAACTAAAACATTTCTCTGCTGAGCTCCATGCCAGTATTACAGAGTTGTTGGTATAAGAAGTTTGGACGCCAACTGTCTGACCAATTAGAGGAGAAATATACATAACTGAAAAAGACCAGAAGAATTATCATCAAGGAACAAATAAAAATATAGAAGAGAAAAAGTTGAGAGTAAGAAGATCTTCCCCACTGGCACTGTGCATTCAGGAGAGCTCCATGGAGGAAGGGGGAAGGCTGCTGGCCCCTGAAAAGTATTCAGCTGAGGTCTTAGAAAGACAGCTTGGTGTCCTGGGAACAAAGATTTCTCTCTTGTCCAGTGATCCAGTGGTTCCTTAGGCCTTGATCCTTCAGTCTGGTCTCCTGCCCTCTCATTTCTCCATATGGCATGGTGACTTTTGCTGCTAACTGACACATTCCAGGAGCAGCTTTTACCTCCATGAGACTCTGATTAGAGAGGGTGCCAGGCGAGGCCCCTCTTCATTCCCCATTTCTGCCAGTCACACAAGTCTCCACTGTGCCTGGCCTCACCTGGCTCTACCCCATGTCGATTGATGAGGGCGGTGTAAGTGCTAAATAACGTGGTTGTTATAAGTATGAATTATTTAAGGAGATATGCACATCATTAACCTGTCATTCATCCAAGGGAGGCTTGGTGCATGGATTAACCTATGTACTCTGCTATTTTGCTTATGGAGAAGGGGAGGGAGGAGGAGGGCAGAGCAGGGGATGGAAGTGAGGGGTGTACAAAGAATCAAATTGGCTGCTTTGTGGACAGTTGGAAAGAGTTGCCCTGAAAAAGGAGGCAGATTTTAAAAAATAAAAAAACATGAAGAGTCGTTTGATAGCAAAGTATTTTTGGCACCAAGACACTGACTTGGAAACACAGGAGAATTAGCATGTCACACATTCAGAGGCATCTGTGAACTTCCACACCAATATGATCATTATAATTATAATAATAATAAATGTTCTCTTGTGGTGTGACTTGTGGAGGTCACCCTGCAATGAGAAAGTGAAGAGGAGTGGAGATGAGAAGGGAAGCTATTAATAAACCCAACCTTCATTGTTCTCTTTCCCCTTTCCCCTTTCCCACACTAACCTATGTGTACTTGGCTCCCTTGCCCAGACTTCGATGACATATGAGCCCACTTGGTCTCATATCATGAGCTCTGGGTAACTGTTCCTAATGCCAAATGGAATGTTTTGTTAGATGAGCTCGCAAGTCCTGGTTCTTGTCCTTGTTTGGTTCTAGGTGCATCTCATCTAAAAGTACACATTCCTTTTGTGAGGTATTGAGGTATGTGAAGATCTCTGGGTGGGATGAGAAATAAGATCTCTGGGTGTATGTTCTGCTAGAACATACAGAACTAAGGATCTGCAACCAATTACCTTTAGAGGAAGGCCAGACTTAGAGTGGCTCATCAGCTAGGAATTACCTGTATCTTTTGACAATCATCAAACATTTTTTTAGCATCTGCTGGATGATCCTTGTCTTTCAGTGGACACAGAAGAGTCAGATAAGATCTCTCCTTAGGAACTTTCTTTCTAGAGAAAGACTAATAACATACAGGTAGTAGCTATAGAGTATTATTATTACTATTATTAGCACTGCTAGGAACAATATTCTTTAATATCAAAGAGTAACATTGTTATGAGATACATTATATTCCTTCATTGGCTACTAGTAGTAATAGATGAAAATTGTGTTGCATCAATATAGATATGTTTTGCACAGAAAATGAGTATCACTGGAGATTACAGATAGAAAATTTCATAGACAGGGGTGGTAGTAATACTGATATCTAACATCTGCAGAATGCTTTATAGCTCAGATCTCACCTTTGCATCAACTAATCTTTACAACAGTCAATTGTGAGACATCTGAAGCCCAGAGAAGTTACTGAGCTTGCTTATATCACATGACTGGTAGGTGGAGGGCCTGGGATTAGAACCCCTTTTTATGCCAAGGCCAGGAATTGTCTCACCCCACTCCCACTGCCTGTCTCACATAATATTATGTATATATATGTGGTACATGTGTCACAGTGCTTTATTGTTTTCTTCTTTGATTCTTACAGAGAAAATGTGTGTGAGGTAGAGTTGGGTTTATTCTGGGCATTTCAGGGGCAGTGGTTTCTCAGAAGACAAGACCTTGAACCATTCACTAGCTGATGTGTTAGGTGGGTATGCTGATTCCTGGGGAAAATACACACACCCCAAGAAATAAGAAAAACACACAGAGCAAACACAAAACAATAATAGGAAGCTGCAACTGGAAAGAACATTTACTGTTTCATTGTTCATTGCTGATTATAAAGTGTCCAGTAACCTTTTCTGCATTCCAGAATGCAGCAGCACAGGATGGGCAGGGCTCACCTAGGGCCCTCATTTCCTATCGCTGCTCATCAGGCCTGAACTGGACATTTATACTTTTCCTGGTCTTTGATATTAGGGCAGATCTTCCTGCTTTTCTGCTCCAGATGCCTCTGGCATCATTTACCCACTGGGGGTCTCCTTCAGATAAAGAGATTGAGATGGAATTAACGTGGAGTTGTGGTTTCACAGACACTTTGCTGGGTTTGTGTCTGCATGTAGAGTAGGGCATGTATGTGTATGTGTTGGTGTGCATATGTACCCACAAACACACTAAAAACATGCTTGGGCTGAACTTTCCCTCCACACTCAATAATCTGGAGTAGAATCTTTGCCATCATATGCATGGATCATTTGTATTACCAGTTCCAAGGCAGCATTATTATTTTAAACCTCTCTTATGATATTTCCAGTGAGTGGCAGGCACTGTCATATTTCTACCTGATACGCACTGAGCCTAGAATTGTTGACTTGGCTTAGGGATGTGTCACCTGGTCGTCTAGCACTGCTCATCCAGGATGAGCCCGCTGTTCATTTCAGCTGACCTGCTTCCATCTAGAGAATGCAGGGCTCTTAGAAACCAGGCAGAATGGGCTGTGGTCTGCCCTTTGTCAGGGACTATGACACTCTCTGAAACAGCTTCTCCAAGCATCTTGTAATTGAAAACTGGGAGGTCGCTGTAGTGCTAGTGAGATTTTCAGTAAGAAAACACTGCAAAGATGTCTAGTTCATCTTTTTGTTTGGTCAGCATGTGGTGAGATGGGAAGTGTACTGGGCCACGAGTCTGGCATAACCTAGGCTCTTACTGATAAACTATGGGACCTTTCGCAAATCACATTATCTCTCCGGACCTCAATTTCTTCTGATTGTGAAATGGGTAACTTGGATTTCAAAAGGTACTCTGAGAAGCTTGGAGTTTCTAGCAGGTTCCTTAGGTGTTGCAGAAAAGATTGAGGTGAGGGTTAAGTGTTGGGTAGGAATCCAGCCATACTAAATGAGGATACTTATGATTTTGTGTTTTACATATGGAGTTTTGAGTCAATGATCTTTGTAGTTAAACAAGTTTAAAATACAAGAAGACTGGATCATTCAAGGTTCTAGTTCTAATTTTTATGATCTTTGAAATCGGTGGAAATTACAACAGTTTACTTAGGAGAATAATACTATTTTTAATCCATTTTACACATAAAGATTCTAATTCTCTTATAGGACAGCGTTCCTAATACCCTTGAGCTTTCTAAAGTCCATACATGCAGTTGTGAATGTCAGTATTACATTAGAGACAACCTTAGGCAGAATGGTGAGTTTAGAATACTGTGTTCTGGTGTCCTCATTCCTTACTGCTTTTCCTGTGTTACTCTCTTTTCCTGTGTTACTCCAAGTGCATAATTTTCCTGTGTTACTCCAAGTGCTTCTGCTATTTCCCAATGGACCATTGGACCTGGCCAGTATACACAGGAAAATTATCTGATAACCCTACCCAGGATGAAATGTTAGCTGATGGTGATTTAGAGTTTTAATATCTTCCAAAATCTTCGGGATTTCTGAAGCCTGAAAGTCTAAACCTCGTCTCAAAAAGTGAATCTCTGATGATGAAGTCTGTGGCTCTTAAGATAACGTGTGCTGCAGGAAGTTGGGCATGTAGGGGCTGCTCCCTGCATCCTTTAGCTGCTGCTTCGCCATTTCTTCCTCAAGGTGTGTTTGCCTTAGAGGTGTGTTTGCAATTTTTCCATACAGAAGTGTTTCCAAAAGTAAATCTTTTGGAATACTAATTCTAAATGCTCAGAGATAACAGGATTGCATGGCCAAATGCCTTTGGACAAATGCTAGGCATTATGTTTCCCTCTTAGAGATTCACTGTGCACCTGATCTATTTCAGCCTCTGAGAAATCCATCAGGGAAGAGTCCTGTTTATGTTTGCTTAATCCCAAGTTTCTCAAACTGTTTGACCACCCTATCTTCTTTTACTCTAAATAACAACCATTAACATTCCCCAGAATTGGTGTTCCAGAGGGCATAATTGGGAGAATTCAGAACAGTGGTTCTCACCCGGGGTGATTTTGTCCGCCAGGAGACTTTTGGCAAAATCTGGAGACCTTTTGGGTAGTCACAACATGGTGGGCGAGGGAGAAAATGCTTCTGGCATCCAGTGAGTAGTGGCCAGGGAGTCTGCTGTCTATCCTGTGATGCACAGGACAGTCATTCACAACAGACAAATCTGGCCCCAAATGTCAACAGTGCCAAGGCTGAGAAACTCTGTTCCAGAGACAGGCAGGGACAGGGTCTGTTTAACATAGCATGAGACCAGGTGTTCTTCCCATAACAAATCCAGAGCTGACGTTCCTCCCTGATCAGAGGCAGTGTTCAGCTTTCCTGACTCCTCATTGTGTGGGCAGGAATGAAAGGCCCCTTCTCAGTGCACGGTGTCTAGGATTAAGCTGATGTGGCTCACTACCTTGTTCTTGTCCTCCCTTCCCAGAATCAAGTGGTTTAGCACCATTATAGGAGGAACTTGTTTTTCCACCTTGCAGATTGTGCTTTGTTTATTTCTTTAAAAATTTTATTTTAAATTTGTGGGGTACAATTCAGGGTTAGGTATACAAATATTCATTGTGCAGGTACTCTTGTTGAAGAGGTGTGCCTCCCCTTCCCCAGGCAGTTTCCCACTACTGCCAATCCCACCTTCCCGCCCGCCCACACTCCCGCAGTTTCCTGCTACTGTCATTCATTTTCTTATGGTATTACGATAGTTGTTCAAGGTCCACTTATGAGTGAGAACATGGGATACTCACCTGCACACGTATGTTTATTGGAGCATGATTCACAATAGCAAGAACAAGGAACCAACCGTGTTGCCCATCAAAAGAGGACTGGATTTAAAAAATGTGGTGCATATACACAATGGAATATTATACAGCCATAAAGAAGAACACAATCATGAACTTCGCAGCAACTTGGATGGATTTAGAGTCTATAATACTGAGTGATCTTTCACAGAAACAAAGAACTGAGTATTTATTTCTTTAATCGTGCTCCAAGCCTCTTTTCTTTTGCTTGGGCTGACAGAGCTTTGCTGCTCATTCTGGAGATGATATTGACTTGGTGGAAAAATGTGCTTGCTATCAAGCACAAGTGTTTCTGGAATAGGGATTCTGTAAGTCTTGGTGATTTTTCTGTTCCCATAAAGCAAAACAATGATGCCTGTTAGTCAGCAGAACTCACATCTGCAGCCTCCCTCGCTCAATCCCACTCCATTTCATGGAGGGCAGTGGGGAGTGTTCTCATTCTCAGGTGTTCTGATTTTCTAAGACAGTAAACATGAAGTTCTTTGAGCCTGTGGATCCTTTCAATAATCTGGTGAAAGTTGTGGATCTTCTTGCCAAAAAATGCATACAGATGGATGTACACACAAAGTTTTTCATGTGATTATAGCTAGTGCATGGACCTGTAGTGTTGGTAAACTCAAAATTTGACATGCTAATATACAGGACACTTCTTGGAGGCTGTGATTGCTTTTGTGGCTCTATACTGAATATCAACATTGGGATGTACAAGGGAAGGTACCCATAGATCAGTCCCTAATCTATGACCACTGCCTCTCTTGGGGAATCATAATTAACACAACGAATTACTTTCTACTTGTTTTTCACTCATTCATTCATTTAGCATATAATTATTTGGTGCCTAAAAGTCAAGTTCTGTTTTAACCATTGGGAATTCAAAGATAAAGGACTGTCTCCTTTATCTCAACAATAAAGAATATAGGATTTGAAAGACCAAAACAAGCAAGCAAGCATGCAGGCAGACAAGAAAGAAAATGGAATCCTGAAAACAGAAGCTGAGAGAAATGGCTTCAGGTTCAGACACAGAGCATAAGCTGGGTGAGGACAAACCATTTGAGACCAGGACCTCCCTTCTGTGGACATTGGCTCTCCCTTCTGTGACCCACTTGCTGGAATTGAAGAATTGTGCAAGATCAGGCAGGATCTGCCTTGATGCCTGGCACTTGGCTTTGGACTCAAGTTTGACTTGAGAAACATCTTAACACTTTAGCAAACAATTTAGAACCTTCCATCATCCCAAGGTAGCGATCTCCACTCTCCTTTTCAGTGCCCTCTGCAAAGTCCTGCAGAAATCCCACCTGTCCATCCATCCTGCCCTACCAGTAGCTTCAGATGGCGGGGCTGACTTGTAGTGAAGTTCAAAGTACTCATCAATGCAAACCTACAGATCAGCATAGTCACTAACAGTCACCAGCAGTGGTGGCTACTTGGGTGACTTCCAATAGTGATTATAGGTTAGGAGCAGGAGGTCATAGAACCCCCACCTCAGGATTATGGGACTTGACTCACCAGTTGTGGTCTGTGTTTTATTGAAGGAAGAGGATGTAAGACAGCTGAGAGTGGGAGTGGGGACAGTATTCATATCCATGATTGAGCCTAGTAGAAGATAAGGCTGACATTTCTGATCTTGATATCCTTATTGATGGGGCCCACTGATGCTGGAGTCTCTCTTGAGGGCAGTAACAGTAATTTTGCACAATAATAGCACTTAGGCAGTGAATCATGTTAATGCTATGGTTACCTCTGTTTGGTTTGCATTGTTGGATCCCATGATGAATCATAATGAATCCATTAAAACAACTAGATACCCTCTTTCTGGTTAGAACACACACTTTAGGAAGCCTGGGAAGAGCATGAGCCAGTTGTTAGTGGTCATTAGTTGTTCTGGTGAGTACTTTGAACTTAGCTGTAAGTCCACCTGTCTGATGCTCTTGGTGGAGCAGGGTGGGCAGGTGGGATTTCCTTTTCCAGAAACAATTTGTGTTTGCACGAGGTTGTGATGTTCTCCCCTGAAGAGGGACAGTGAAGTCCACAGCAGTTGGATTCAAAAGAAAGACTCACTTTTCCATAATTGGTACCTTTTTCATTCTCCTTTTGAAAATACCCAAACCACTACCCCAGCTCCAAATCCCCAGTGAACTGCAGAGAAGGAAAAAGACCACACAGAAATTACAGTTGTAAGCAGGTAATGAGAACCAGCTACAAGCAGGCAGCTCTCTGCCTGTGAAAACAGAAGTTACTGTTACAGATTTATATGACTCCATTTTCTGCTTTCATTATTGCCTGTTGGCATCACAAACTGAGAAGCCCATTGCTGTGGCCTGAGTGGTCTCCTCCCAGCTCATGTGTCAGGAGAGATTTATTATTCTTTTAGACTCTACTTGGAGCAACTCCCTCCAGATTGGCCTGGGGAGGGAAACGTTTATTTTATTTCATTTTGCTAAGAACCTTACAGCCCTGCAGAGACATTAATTCTGTCTCCTAGGGTAGGTTCCTGAATTTAGGTGAGGAAGCTGGAGAAGTTGAATCAGGCAGTGGTTGAGTGGAAAGAAAACTAAAATGGAACCAAAAAGCCATTTATTGTTGCACTGTGGGCACAGAAAGTGTAACAATAACTGTAATGTCTGTCAGTTGGGAACTGGTTAAATCAGTTATGGTCCATGTATAAAATAGAATACTATGCAACTGTGAAAAGGAATAAGGAAGATTTGTTTCCACTGATAAGGACTGATCTCCATGGTACAGCATAAAATGAGGGAAAAAATGAAGTAAAGTGTGTATAGTATAATTCCATTTGTATAAAGTAAGAGTGATGTATAAATATGTACCTTACATTGACAAGAATGATCTTTTGGAGGATTCACAAGAAACTTATAACACTATTTGCTACTAGGAAAGCTCTTGATTGAGGGGCAGGGAGCCAGGAAAGCTTTTTGTAGAAAACCTGTTTGTGATTTTGATTTTGTGTCTTTGTTTTGTTTTAATTATGTGCTTGTATTGCTTTCCCAATAATCACTAAGGTTAAATTATGAATTTCAAATCTAATAATGATTAGCAAAGCTTGATTTGGAAAGAAGAGCAGACTGTGGTTTAAATGTGAGTAACTGAAGCTACCCAGAATTGAAAAGTGTCTCCAGGAATTCCCGTTATTATGTGGGATTTATCACTGCTAATGATAAGTAAGAACTAGAACCTGTTGGGTGAGGTACAGTTTTACCTTCATTTATGGGGATGAATTGAGTACATTATGGTCCACATAAATTGCTTTTATACCACATCAATTCATTATGTGCCAGCTGTTAGAAGCTTGAACTTCCCGCCTAATGACATCTTTGTCTTCCCCTGCCCGGGCTCCCAGCCTCCTCTGTTGATGTCTTCTTATAATTCAGCAGGGTAGGGTGGGCAGAGTGTTTCTTGGGGCATTTAGAATTTCTTTTCTGTGAACCAAAGGGAGTCAAAGGGGTCAAAGAAGTAATCTTACTTAGCATGTAGAGTGGCCAAGTGGGAGGCAGTAAGAAGTGATGACAACTTGAAAACAATAAAATTTAGCTTAAAAATATGTGTAGTAGCTGGGTTCGGTGGCTCAGCCTGTAATCCCGCACCTTGGGAGGCTGAGGTGAGTGGATTGCCTGAGCACGCAGGTTCGAGACCCGCCT